>NW_027270340.1:0-8024 GCF_030848805.1 Temnothorax longispinosus | reverse complement strand
ACGTTATTTAAGCGTTTCAGAAACGTTCGAACCTTAACGTTCATAAATGGTACAAATGTCCACCTGGTCAAACGTTTGCCTAACGTTTGCTCAACGTTTGTGATAAACGTTCTCACAAAACGTTAGTGAAACGTTTCTCGAAAACGTGTTTCACGGAAAATAAAATATAAGCTAGAATCACATCGTATTAACAAGACTGTCTCAGTCAAAATTTTTTAAGACACAAAAAAATAATCTTAAATTTTTTTATCTTAAAAATTTTTTACTGAGACAGTTTGTTTGATTTGATGTGATGCTTACCAAACATTATATACATATATATATATATATAAAACGAGACGTTTTTTATTTAAAACTTATTACAAATTTTAAAATAAAATGGACACAAATTTTTTTTGTCAGATTATTCAATATTACGGATAGCATTATTCTTGGCAAATTTTCTTGATTTGAGCCAGTCTTTTATTGCGTCTTCAGCAGTACCCATATCCACATCATGACGAAGTTTCTTTATTGCAACTGCGAAAGATAAAAACAGTTTTGGTGGCACGCAGAGAGTAGAGTGAATATAAACACAACAGAATTTAAAGATACTTACGTCTTACAGTCTCCATCATAACAGTGTTTTTAAATGAATCTTTCTTTCCGCCACTTCCCTGCCAACTGTAAAAGGTACCAACATGATTGGACATTAATTTTTCCATCACTCGCTTGGCGCATTCTTTATCACTGGTCCCTCTAGCAGCTAGACACAGTCTCTTGATCTGAAAAAGATATGACAATGTTAATAAAAAGCAGAGAATACTGAATAATTAATAACTTCTTTATACTTACAACATAGTCTTTCTGTGACTCTTCTCGATTTATTTTTTCCTCCAAGTGTTTGGAATCAGCATAAGCTTGTAGAGGCAGCTTTGGTAAATCTTTAGGGTGAGTCAAAGTCTCTGTTCTAGAAAGTAGAAGTTGCTTAATCTCCTCGATATTGTTTTCCAAGTTTTCCTGCCTTCGTTCTATTTTTTTAGTTTTCTCATACATATGTTTCAAAATTGCTGAAAACCAAGAAATGTATTAAATTTAATATTCATCAAACTATACAAATAATATTGTACTCATGAATATAGTAAATTGTACCTATGACGCCTGTTCTTCCATCAGCGGCTGTATTTGTTTGGACTGGATCGTCCTCATTTGGTTCTTCCTCTTCAGTTATGTTCTCCAGACTTCTGTTTTCGTCAGCTTCTGAACTCGCTGTGAAAAACCAAATTAAAATGTAAAGAAGAATCAAAGAAGTTGTAATTGATATATAAAGAGGGTGTACACACAAACTGACTTACAATCAGATGAACCCCTATCCGTATCCATATGCGGCTCATATGTCCCGTCGGACATATCTTTTTCTTGATCATCATGAAAATCAAAATCATCTTCGCGTGAGACTGGAATCTCGTCATTATTTGCTGTAAAAAAGGAGAAGTATAAAATATCTCTGTATGCTTATAACAATGCTAAAATAAAAAACATCACTAACCATTCTCTTCGACTGTTTTAGAACAACTTGGTTTTAATGTACCATTTTTGTTAGGAGTACTCGTGGCACAACCTTTTAATCCAATATTTCCTGCAAATAACATTATATGAAAAGGTATTTTCTTTATTAATCTTATTATAAAAATATTTATTACCACAGATTCGTGCATATTGTGGTGCATTAATGCCTTAAGACATAAATTTGCATCAAATTTTAATATTTTTGGCGGGTACGACGTATGTATCTATAGATATTTGTGCATCATGATTGTTAGTAAGAAATCCAAAATTACTTTATAAATTTACTTATTGTATAAGCTATTTCTTTTTGTTTACATTTTCACACAACTTTTCACACATATCAAACGTTTAATGATGCCAAATTATCAAACAATCCTGAATCATGATACACAAATATCTAGATACAGTACCTCGAAATATCCAAATTTGATGCTGCTTATGGTAAAACATTAATGTACATTGAGTGTGCTACAGAAAATGATGCAAAGATCCGTATTACTTGTCTGTAATCTCACTCTCTATGTAAAAAACACACCTGTTCCAGTTTTGCTCTTTTCCACGGTACTATTAATCCTTGAGACAAACTCTGTCATAGACACTTCTTCAAAGGTTTCATCTAGAAATTACAAACCATTGATGCGAGAATCTCAGATACAAAACCACATATGTCACATAGATTGCAGTATTACAATGCAAAAATAAAATTAAATACCAGATTGGCCGTGTTGATCATTCAGAGCAATATTTTCTTTTCCACGTTTATTTTTAACAATACCAGATTGGTCGCGTTGATCATTCAGAGCAATATTTTCTTTTCCACGTTTATTCTCAACAATTTGACCCGGCTTGTTTGATATTCGTCTTTCTGTGGAGGTCCCTTTTCGGGTTGTCTTATTTACATCAACATCTGAAGATCTTTTGGAAGACACTTCAATATTTCGGGTTGTCTTATTTACATCAACATCTGAAGATCTTTTGGAAGACACTTTAACATTTCGGGTTGTCTTATTTACATCAACATCTGAAGATTTTTTGGAAGACACTTCAACATTTCCGGTTGTCTTATTTACATTAACATCTGAAAATTAAAAAAAAAAACCTAAGAAATATGAAAATAAGTTTATCCTATGAGAGCGCTCAGACAATGTTTAGTAATCAGTTAATGTGTTAAAGTCCATTAGGATGGATATATTAAAGAAGTTACTTATAAGTAGAAAAAAAAGATTTAAAACAGATTTTAGTACTACAACATTTGGATCAGATTTGGACGTACATGAAAATAAAGTAATAGATTATTTAAAGCATAAAAAACTTATTTGTTTTACAAATAGGTATTACAAACAGTACTACAAACAAATTCTTCACAAATAAGTTTTTACAAATAACAATTTATTTTTATAGATAAATTTCATTACCCGGCAAAGAACCAAAGGTGGGGAACTGAGGCGGTTGGATTTTGCGCTTCTTGACATTACTACCATTTTCACCCTTCTTGCTTTTCTTCCTTGGGTACTTGTCCAATTCTTCATCTGTATCACTTGAATTTTCATCTGACACATTTTCAATCTGTTTTTTTTTTGCGTTTTGCCCTGCTTGCTTTGTCATCCGCAGACTCAATATCCGTATGCATTGTTGCTCGATCTAATCTTGCTCGAGCTTCTGAGTATGTTGCTATATGAAAGCACGATAGAATAGTAAATAAGACAGTTTAAAAACACTAAGCATTCAAAATGACTCACCAAACCAATAACGTATCGTTGAAGGATATGATGTAAATTGAGGGTTGGGCTCCATGCAATCTTGAATTGCAATCGCTTGTTTTTTGGGAGGTAGATACGTGGGATAGACACATTTTGATCCATCATCACTGATCCAATTCCAGGCAACAACACTTACTTCAACAAATGATTCGCCGTTTATGGTATTAATAAGATCGGCAATAGCATATTTTTTCTCTGAAATTACATGTATACAATGTAATGTAATGCCTCATCAGGTTAAAGAAAAATATACATACAAAGTTATAGCAGCAACGTTCAAGAAAAACAAAGATTTAAAAATAAATATTAAAATTAGTACTAATCCAGTTCACACCACACACACACACACACACAAAAATTCAGAAAATAGGAAAGAACATTTTCATAATGCAGGAATAAATTATATACATATATATTATATACATCTCATAAGAACATATAAATGCAGAACATATAAATGCAGAACGTATAGATGCAGAGCATATAGATGCAGGACGTATAGATCCAGAATATATAGATTATATAGGAACATATAGATGCAGGACATATAGATTATATAGATGCACCACCACACACAATTAGCTTTATTATATACTCAACTTTAAAATGAATGTAGCATCGGGATAGCTATCATATTTGTATTGCAGGGTAGGATCGTATATTTTGTCTTTACAACTTCAATTGGCACAATAACATTCCGACGATTCCAGGACATTTCCCCAAGATTGTAAATACCAAGCTTACTAGATTCACATGGATAAGTAAAATAATTTTCTTTTATATCACAAATGTCAGCAATAATGACAATGTTTCCATTTTGAAGTTTCTGTATAGATTTGGCAGTAGCAATGCTTTCCTCATATAGAAAGTAACTGTCTCGTTTATGGACGGTACTCAAGGTGAATGAAGAGGATGAAAGAATTTTATATTCATCTTTTCCAAGCACTTGTCTTCCTGGTGTAAACTCGCTTGATTTTTGCGAGTATTCATATAGGTAATCTCTCTCAGCTAACCTTCTTGTAAGCTGTTGCAGAGGATTGCTTGGTGCTCGCAGTAATTTTTTTAATTGTCCTAAGTAACTTTCAAAAGGAAATGCACTGTAATCAGTTAGCACACCAAAGTTTTTCACATCATCGCACAAATGGAGGAGATTATGAACATTATAAACAATGAATTTTTTATCAAATACTCCTCTATGTGCACACATTTTAACAAAATTATTTATCAGTTCCTGAGCAAAATGTACGTATGACTCATTTCTACTGAAGCGTGGTGTAGACAAAATAATCATTGCGCATTGCAACATTAAAAATAAATTGTATAGAGTGGGAGATAGAATATCATTGAGAACGACGCAGCCAACGTAGAAAAGGAATAATCTCCATTCTGTTCCTTTCCATTTTCCAAGCTCGTTTAGTCCCATTTTTCTTGGTTTACGAGCAAATTCTGATGGAATATGAGCACGTAAGTTCTTCATTCTCTCAGCAATTTCAGCAATCTCCGTTGCTGTGAGGCGCATTCCTGATTTTGTTCCTTTTAAAATAAATGTCATAAATCTTTTCGTGACGCCTTCTAACACCAAATGAAAAGGATCCAGAACAAATTCTGTTACCATTCTTACAGGTATAATTAAAAGAGGGGATATTCCAGTGTGATGCTCAGGATCCGACTGATTCACAAAGTCTTCATCACTACGTGGTGTGTGCGTCTCAGTGGAATAACACATTCTATGAAATTCATATTCTCCAGATTGAGTACATCTCTCACATGCATGATATGCTCCATGACCCACAATACATTTTAGATACTGTCTTGCAGGAGCATCGCAAATAAAACATCTGATATAAACTTCATGCATCACACCATTTAAAACCAGACCATCACTTTTTATTTTAATACCTCTAAAATAAAGTCTTGCAAATACTTATTTACATTGTCTGGTTTACCTGATCCCACAAAAATTCCGACAACAAACGGTCTGTCATCAATTAAATCCAAGGACCTACATAAAATAGGCCACACATCAGTGACACAGCTTTTGGTCATATTTATTCCATCAACATTAACATCTAATCCTATTTTGTTTGTGCAAAAATTTTTCAGTCCACAATTTTGTAGGCGTCTTTCAAGTCCTGGTATTAATCCAACATGGACATAGGAACCGTTGCCGAATTCTACAATTGATGTTGCTCTAGGCGTCTTATTGAGAGTCCGCGGATCTAAGGGCAATTCTGGATGATATAGTTTTAGTTTTGCAAGAAGTTCTCTGCACGCTTCTACTGTAATATTGTGTTTTAAGTTCCATTCTCTTAGCCATTGCCTGAAATTCACCTGTTCATCCTCATCATTGTCTTCTTCATCTTCATCACTTGAGTTACTATCTGATTCAATATTTGCTAACAGATCATGTCTCATATAAACGTATTCACTATTATTATCATCATTTATTTGCCTTGAAAGCTGTAAATTTTCATTGCTATGTGCAGATTCACTAATATTATTAATAGAATCTTGAGAGATATCTTGAGTCTCATGTGAATGTAAATTTTCATTGCTATGTGCAGATTCACTAATATTATTAATGGAATCTTGAGAGATATCTTGAGTCTCATGTGAATTTATAATACTATCTGCTGTAATCGCGTTTAAAATGTCCTCATCATCTTCTAATATATTAGCGAATACCTTCTCAGCTTCAGCTTTGGCGTATCTCCTTAGCCTTCGCTCCCCGATAGATCGTTTGTGTAACTCTGTCATTTCGTAAAATACAATACTGTTAAAAGAAATTTGATTTAGCTCTCGGCCAAAAAGTACAGAAAACGATATGTCATAATAAAAATAACCGGGGTACAGAGTGAAAAAATAAAACTGAAATAACATTATAGTCTTTATTTAATTAAAAATACTTTATCAAAATACTGAATAAAAAAAGATCATATAAAGATGTGTAAAAAATTTATAAATCAAAACTTTGATTTTTATAGGCCGATATTATATTTGTCGTACAACAACTGTAATATATATAGCCTTTAGAGATATATAATATAATAAAAATAATAGAATTAAACCATCATAACCTTTTTAATGCATGTAAGATATTAATTATCTTAAGGATTAGCCTCAGAAAAATAATATAAAATTGTAACACAAACGATATATCATAGTAAAAATAACCGGAGTACAGAGTAGAAAAATAAAACTGAAATAACATTATAGTCTTTATTTAATTAAAAATACTTCAAATATTAAAATACTGAATAAAAAAAGATCATATAAAAATGTGTAAAAAATTTATAAAACAAAACTTTGATTTTTATAGGCCGATATTACATTTGTCGTACGACAAATGTAATATATATAGCCTTTAGAGTTTATAATATAATAAAAATAATAGAATCGAACCATTATAACTTTTTTAATGCATGTAAGATATTAATTATCCTAAGGATTAGCCTTAGAAAAATAATATAAAATTGTAACACAAATTATCATGTTACATTAAATATCATGTTATTTAAATTATTATTAAATACGTTACATCAAATACGTAGGTACATACACAGTTTACCACTAAAAAAGACAAAATAATACAAAAGATATAACACTTACCATTCATTATTGAGGCTTCCAAAGCACATCGATTCTCCTTGCTCTCTCTCTCTCTCTCTCTCTCTCTCTCTCCTCTCTCTTCTCTTCTTCTCTGATCACTTTCTTCACACCGTCGTACGACAAATATAATATATAGCCTTTTTAGAGATCTATAATATAATAAAAATAATAGAATCGAACCATCATAACCTCTTTAATGCATGTAAGATATTAATTATCTTAAGGATTAGCCTCAGAAAAATAATATAAAATTGTAACACAAATTATTATGTTACATCAAATATCATGTTATTTAAATTATTATCAAATACGTTACATCAAACGTAGGTACGTACAGGTAGGTAAAAAGGGCAAAATAATACAAAGATATAACATTTACCATTCATTATTGAGGCTTCCAAAGCACATCGATTCTTCTTGCTCGCTCTCTCTCTCTCTCTCTCTCTCTCTCTCTCTCTCTCTCTCTCTCTTCTCTTCTCTTCTTTTCTGATCACTTTCACATTTCACACCGTTTTCGCCACGATGCGGACGTTCAGCTGACGGACAGAGATGGAAAAGGAAGCAGGGAAGGAACGTAGGACGTCGTAGGAACGGATGATGAGCGCGGAGAGGGGTGGACGGAGATGGAGACTGGCCGAGAGAAACAGCGCGAAACCGCGGACGACACTTTCACGAATGACTTTTTGTTATCTTATTATTCGCGATATGCACGCAGCGACACAACCAACGGACGAGGGAGGAGGCCACTTTCACGCTCTCCTCCTCGTCGTCGAAAATACAAAGACTCGATCTGCACTTCAATTCAGTTGATTCAAGAAAAACGTATTCGTATAGGTTAAATGGATGAAATGATACCCAAGCCCAAGATTATACTGGACGATACTAGAAACTTCTGATTGGTATTGCTTGCGAGTCTTACGCCCTCTGTGCGGGGAGATCAGGAGGTATACAGTTCGGATCTGAACGTTTCTAAAACGTTCACGCGGCGTTTTTGGACTTAGTCTCCACACAGGACGTTTTTATCGTTAGAGAAAAAAACCATTCGGCAGGTTCACGAACGAAAAACGATTTTTAAACGTTTACATAACGTTTGTGTGTTGGTGGGGA
>NW_027270339.1:0-8025 GCF_030848805.1 Temnothorax longispinosus | reverse complement strand
CGATTCAGACCAGGTGACCGATTAGACCACTCTTTCCCCTATATATAATTATTAGTTATTTTTATTAACCAGTTATTTTTATTTATCCAGTTATTTATTAGTTATTTTTAGAAACAATGTAATAGAATATATATTAATAATTGAAATATCATTACAAATATATTACTAAATGACAAAGTACTTAATCTGTTACTGAAAACTATTACAACCATTGTAAGTGTACAATGATAAAAAAGTTAAAATTTGTTTTAAAAAAGTTAGCAATTGTATGTTTGTTTTTTTACAAATATTACTCAATTACAAATTAATAGTTGCTTTCCATTTACATCGAAATTCAGATAATTCCCACTTGTGATGTCGTAACTCAGTTAAACGCACGTTCTTTTTGCATGCTGGCAAGTGAGATTCAACTGAGTTTTTATCCATAATCGAGACCGTGTGCTTTAACGAATCTAATAAACTAACATTAAAAGTGAGGCCGTGGATCTGTGTCATTATGCGATAGCTTTGTCACCGAAATAAGCAGGTAAATACAAAATGACATATTCTACCTGAGTATAAAATACTCACAAAACTGAGTGACTCAGATCACTTGAGTGTAAATGGAAAGCAACTAATGTTATTTAGTTTACGTTGATTATGAAAATTAATGTTACTCGTACACATTTCAAACCATTTAGTTTTCAAGTCTTCCGAAACAAAACTTACAAGATTTTATGTCACAGAAGATGAAATAAAAATAGAGATATTAAGATTGTTTTTGGATAAATCTTGTTCAAACTGGCACTGTGTGCAACGTTAACGAAGTTGACAGTTACCGCTAACTGGATTGAATGGAAAGATAGATTCATAGAGACCTTTGCTGATAAAGGATGGAGCACGGTAACAAATGCGTTGTCATTTAGATATAAAGAAGGATCTCTTATTGATTATGCAATGAGAAAGGACTTCTGCTAGATATGAATAAAAATATGGATACAAAAACATTAACGACCTTAATAGCAGTGGGACTGCCAGACTTCATTATGAATAAAATAGATAGAGAAGAATGTGAAGATTCAACAAGACTGTTTGATGAAATAAGGAGATATGAGAGTTTAGTGAATAAAAAAAGTTTTCTAAAGAAGAAAGAAAAGAAATTTGAAAATAAAAAAAAGATTGAAAAAAATGCAAGAACTGTGAAAGTTTAAGCAAAGGCATCGGATATCATCCGGAGAAGTCGTGCTGGTTTAAGAAGACAGAAAATAATAAACCTAGTGTTGTAGGAAACAACTCACAATCAGTAATAGAGGTAGAATTGAACACAGAGGAAAAAACTAGATATAACACCATTAGTCAAAATTAAAGTATTACTAGAAGATAAGTTGGAGATAAAAGAGATCTGTGACTCAGGGTCACTAATAAATTCAAAATTAGTTAGTCGTAGAAGATAAAGATATAAATAAAATACTTTAAAAACGGCTGATGGTGTGAAAAGAACAAATGGTGTAATAACTATTAAGGTAAAAATCTTTAAGGGGATGCTGGAGCCGTTTGTTTTACCGGCATTTTTTGTCGGCACGTAGCGTCGTATTAATTTGACAGAATTAAAAATCCTTCTCCAGAATTGCAGTACATACATTAATGATTCGGGGGAACTCCGATTTTATATAGAAAACGAGAAAAAATTACGGAAGTACAGATTTCCTTATCCTACTTTTATCCCAATATGGCGTCTCGAGTTGCGGCGAGCTGTCAGCTTGTCACAAGATGTATTTCATATAAGAGATATACCATTGGTACGAACGCGAAAACAAGTTTCCCCGAATTGCACAACAAGAAAAACATCGATAAACCCTCCAAATCAAGATTTGGAAGCGTAATGTAAAAGTATAATGTCGATGTGCATCGTGCGTATGTGTGCGTATACAATGTAGCGTGCTATCCTTGTCTATATCTTTGTCTATACAAAGACAGATATAGTCGGTGAGCACTTCTTTATCGACGCTGATCGAGTTCGGCTACGGCTCCAGCATCCCCTTAATATTGAAAAAATGACAGATGTACATATTGTTGAAAGAGATGATTTTGAAGATTTTATTATAGGACTAGAGACACCTCATTGAAAAATATTATACAGTTTATTTGCAGTACCAGTAACATTGGCATTTAAAAAAGAGGAAAACAAAAAATCTAGACTTTGCATTGACTTTAAAGATCTAAATAAAATAATAGTACCACAAGCTCAACCATTCCCGATGATGGATGATTTGATAATAAAAACGAAAAACTGCAGATATTTCACAACACTGGTTATAAACTCAGCTTTCTGGTCTATTCCACTCCGAATTGAAGACAGAAGTAAAACAGGTTTCGTTACACAAGATGGACACTTGCAATGGACCTGCCTACCATTTGGCTTGAAAACATCACCGGCAATTTTTCAACGGATTCTAAGTAGCATCTTAAGAAAAGATCGAGTAACAGGATTTGCAGTGAACTACATCGATGATATCTTGATATACTCACTGTCGTTTGAGGAACACATGGAACATATAAAACAGGTATTAGAGGCAATAACAAAAGAAGGTTTTAGATTGAAGTTTAAGAAATACATATTCGCCTCGGATTCAGTAAAATATTTGGGCCATATAATGACAGAACAACTCGGTAAGACCAATTAAAGACAACTTAGCATCAATTACAGAATTCCCCACTCCAAAGACACAAAAGGATACAAAACGGTTTTTGGGGAAAATAAATTTTTATCACGAGTACATAACAAGAAGCGCAATACTTTTAGATCCGCTACATAAGCTGTTAAGGAAAAATGATAAGTATGTATGGTCGAAAGAGTGTGAAAAATCATTTAAGAAAATAAAAAAACTCCTGTGCTCCCAACCAATATTAGAGATATTTGCTAAAGATCTGCCTATAAAAATTTACACAGATGCATCATTAGAAGGTATTGGCGCAGTGCTGAAACAAGAGCAACCAGATAAGAAAGAAAAGCCAGTTGCATATTTTCGAAAAAACTTAATGAAATGCAAAAAAGAAAAAAGCTATATATCTAGAGTGTTTGGCAATAAAAAAAGCGGTAAAATACTGGCAACAATGGTGTTTGAGATCGCGGTAACGGGCATCTCGAGAACTGCTCTCGGTTGATTGTCAGCGCATGCACGCTTGCGATAATTAATATGCGCTTAAAATCTTGCCTTAAACTCGCAGTAATAATATTCAGTATAGCATGGATCTTTCGGTATTCGCAGTCGGGAAAATTCTCTAACATTGTTATCAATAATAAGGTCAAGCTTGTTCGACGGTCCGAACGACTTGTTTGTGCTTACACAAAGGAAAGATCCATGCTATAAAAAAAGCAGTCGAAAAACAAGTAACGATCTTCTCGGGTCGTCACTTGAAATGGTGACGTATGCACGGTGACGTAGGCCGCCGGTGGCCAATCACCTCCCCGAAATTATCGACAATTAGCCTGGAGGGAGGCTCGTCTCCGAGACGATAAAAGACCGCCGCTGCGCCGCGGAACTGTCTGTCCGCTTTTTCGGCTGTTCGCTCGCTTATCACCAAGTAGTTTTCGGTACAACCGCTTAGCTTTTCGCACTCGTTTGCTTGCACCGCTTTGCCGTATAACGTCTGTACGCTCTCACGGCTCCACTTTCTTCGCTGAAAAGGAAAAACTGTACACGTACTCTGTAAATATACTCTTTAATTTTCTGTTACTTGCTGTGTCGTTATTTGTGATCGTTTTCTACCGCGCGCTATCTCGCGCTACCGCGTGCTCTCGAACAAATGGCTTATAGGAAGATCCTTCGCGGTATACTCAAACCGTAAGCCTTTGTAAAATTTAAATATAAAAGCAAGAACAGATGAAGAACTGGATGATCTAACCTATTATTTATCGCAATATGATTTCAAGATAACATATATTTACCAGGGAAAAAGAATTTGGAAGCAGACTGTCTGAACAGAAACCCAGTGTTGGAAGCAAAAGAGAACAAAGAGGAACTGTCGAGAATAGTAAATTTAATAAAAATAGATGATATAAAAAGAGAAAAATCGGGCAATAAAAAATGAGAGACCAGACATAATAAAAAAAAATGAAATATTCTATAAAAAAGTAAGAAAAAAAGAAAAAATAGTTTTGTCAGAAAATTTCAGTAGGAAGATCATCAAAGAAGTCCACGAGGAATGGTGTCATATAGGCATTAGACAAATGCAGAAGAAAATTAGCCCGGTCTACACAGCGAAAAACTTGACAAGAAATATAAAAAAAGCATGCAAAAATTGTGAGGTATGTAAGAAAAATAAATCGAGGTCAAGGAAAATACGGGTTAATGTCATACTTGGGACCAGCAACGAAACCGTGTTTGAAATAATGAATTAATAAATAAAACAATTGTATTTGTTATTAATAAATGAAAATTATTTTGTACTAACTTGTTACTTGGTACAAAATATAGTGCGTGCGTAATCGTCTATTTTATTTCAAACTGCGGCAGTAAACACTACCCATCCATTGAGGAAGCCTTTCGTTGGAAAAACGTACGCGTTCTTTGTCGTACTATTTTATATTGTAACCTGTAACCCCTCTTTCTCCCTTTTTTTCTTCACACTTGATCCATATTCCCCCGAGGCGTAAATCTGAAACAGAAGTTTTATTACAATCATGTGGCGAAATCAATACTTTCCTTGTCCATCGGCGTCGATCCGTCGTTGTCTATCGTTGTTTTCCGGTATGCGGTGATGCGAGAATCCGGGAAGTCAGCAGCAGCAGCAGCAGCAGCAGCGACGATCCATCCGAGGCAGGGACCTGAAACAGAAAAGAAGAATTACGAAACAGCACTTGTGGCGAAAGTGCTTGTGAAGATGATGTTGATTTTGATGTTAATAAAGAGGACGATGATGATGATGGTGAAGGTAGAATAAATGCTGGGGAAGAAGTTTGTCCAACACTAGTCGTCTTTTTCATATTCTTATGACATGTAATTACTGGCAGTTCCGAACCGTCAAAATGTATACGTACTATTAAACCTGTCAATGTCATAAAAGTAAGCTAATTTCATTTGTGAACGAAGACCATACTTGCGAAACATAATACTGTCCGTTAAGAATAAAAGGATTGACAGTAAAGAGACCATTTTGGCACATACAGGGGCACATACTGTCTCTTGCCCAGATTCAAACTTTTTGAGCAGCTACGACCTGCTCCGTCTTTCTCTACCAAATCGCTGGCGAATATTATAGCACATATTGGCGGAATCTTTCCTTGATGGTAATCAAATCAGGCGATGAGATGATGTCACTCATGTTTTGATGTAATTTCTGGATATTGATCATGTATCTTTTTTCTTAGTGTAAATTGTTAAAAAATAAAGTTTTGTTAAGAAATATTGAATTTGTTGAGAATCTAACGCTCGAAAAGTGAAAGCGAGCGTTGAGAATATTCGAGAACGCTCGATTTGCTCTGAAACGCATTTATTTGCCTTTCCCCCGTTTTTTTGATGTTTTCGCTCGCGCCCGGACCACAGGTGTACATCGCGTGATCGCTCGTACTGCGACCAATAATCTGGTCGCTCGACGATTTGGAGCCAATCAGCGTTTCTCACGTCTCGAAATTCCTCGCGGAAAAGTTCGGAGCTCCGGCCGCGATCGCTTCGCTTGCTCCGGCCGGGAGCTCAGTGAGCCCTAGCAATTCGTACGCGACACGTGTATTTGTCGATAGCGAAAAACGGAGTCGAATCGTAGCGAAGCCTAAGTAGTGTAATAGCGAGTGCGATCTTTCCACGCGAATCTGACATTGTAACCAGCTTTCAATAAAGTGACTCATGTCTCGTTTTACACGAGCTACTGACTATTTTTTGTGCTCTCCTCGGCGCGGCGCGCGAAAACATCGAGCGGTCCACTAACAGAATTCAACGGTAAAACTTTTCACTTTTTACGAGTTTATGCTACAGAGAAACATACGTGATTGATATCCAGAAATGACATGAAATTATAAATGACATAACCTCATCGTCACACGCAAACATGCAAAGTGATTTATATATGCAACTCACCTGACATTTGTTTCGACAAGCTACACATCCAATGCTTCTCCAAATCGTCTTTGCAAAAATTTTTGCCAGCATATTCCTTCCAGTTTTTCGCGCGTACAGGTTGGGATTAACTTAGACAAAAGCGATCAATTCTTCCTTTATCCAAGCATCGTGTTTGTCATCCTCTTCGTCATTTACGTCAACGAACATTTCTTCATCAAACGTGCTATTTTTGAATATTTTATTTGATTAAAAAAGAAAATTTATCTAAATAATAAAAACGGACACCCGGGTTGTGTTTCAAAATTCATCGACTCACTCAGCTCAATACTGATTGGCTCACAATACCTGCTGTAAACCGTTTTATGCGGTACAAAATGGAAATATTTTCTACGACTACTGCTACGGCCTACGACTCTCCATTGTAGATGGCCCTTTAAGTAATGTCTTAAGTGATTGGTCAACGCACTCTACCGCACGGCGTTTACCCGCGCGTGCTTGCTTGCTTGCTTGCTGTCTCACGACCTCGGCAAAAGTGAAGCTCGCGAAATATACAGGTAACTTTCCAACGGTTCGTCCAAACCCCATCGTGTCGCATATCGTTTAACTCGTTTTGACGAGCCCTACGAGCGAATCCACGGTCGTTCGTCGCGTCCAACTTGTTTTTTCTAACAATGTATTTCTTACGTTACAGTGTGAATCCACAGAGCCTGTCGTTGAACCTGCCTCGGCAAAAGGTAGGTATTCGATCGTTGTTATATTTTCTTATTACACGGTAAACTTTAACGAACAAATTTTTTGAAGTAAAACTTCTTTAGGCACGGTAGTGAGTTCGATTCGCGACACGAAAAGTGTAACGAAAATTTGACCAATAGGCGTACGGTGTTGGCGAGACGGTTCTTTTTCTGGCACGGTAGTAAATTTGATTATGCGACACGGAAAGTGTAACGAAAATTCGACCAATAGGCGTACGAAATGAAACTTCTTTGGTACGGTTGTGACCGGACGGCACGTGTTGAGCCCGATTCCGGCGGATAATATTCCTATCGAACGGTCGCCACTCGGTTTAACCTTAGACTACCGAGAAGGTAAGTTCGCCACGATTATTCGCAAGACGCTAATAGGATTTCTTTGTTTCAGAAGGATGTCCCTGATGGATCACCGTTGCTGCTTCTCATCCCTGGATCCTCGCTTTACATCGCATACCAGATAGAGGTAAGTAAGGATAAAATAATTATATCCTAATTATTTGAATTTTATTTCAGACTGATGTCCCTGATGGATCACCGTTGCTGCTTATCATCCCTGGATCTTCGCTTTACATCGCATACCAGATAGAGGTAAATAATTATAAAATAATTATATGATAATTATTTTAAGTTTTGTTGCAGATTGACGCCCGAAATGGATCGCCGTTGCTGTTACCCGTCTCTGGATCCTCGCTTTACCTCGCATACCAGATAAGGGTAAGTCCCGATAATTATGTTTAATTATATACTAATTCGCTTCTTTTCTTTCAGGTTCCTGCCTCGGATGGATCGCTGATGTTGCTGCTCTGCTTCTCCGGATCCTCGCTTTACATCGCATACCGGATTGCCGCTGGCCAACGTTGGACCATCGCCGAAGGACACGGTAAGTAGAAGGTAAGTATCGATAATTTTTTATAATTAATCAGAAGAATTTGTTTCAGAATTAATTAATCTTTAATTCCAGATCATCATTTCAACATTACAGGCCGTTTCACAATATCATAAAGGTGTCTCACAACGCGAGTTTCTCGCCTCGGTGTGGATGTCGCTTTATTTCAATAAGTTGCACAATTGTTCAAATTGCGTATCTCGGCTTATTTGTTTAGTTGTTACGATGCTTTTATTCCAGATAATTATTCCGATCGGAGGACTCTGTGCCCCGTGATTGTTAAACTATGATCACGCACTCGACCGTGATCATCACTCTATCATACAATGTTCGTGCGCAGAATTAACGAACGAGT
>NW_027270338.1:0-8061 GCF_030848805.1 Temnothorax longispinosus | reverse complement strand
CTTTGACAATATAACCATGGACTGCTAGTTGGCTGTTTTTGATGTAAAGAACATCAATCGCGCCCCCATCGCACAAGTGGCGACTCCCGGTACTTCAATGAACTGTGAGCTCTCTCTCAGTCTGCTCCAGTAGCTCACGTGTGACAGCCAGTGACAGCTAGACTTGCGTTATCGGGTTTCGTATTCTCGTATAACAATGATTGTTTATTGTTTTATTGACGGTTGCAAATCAACCAAATATAAAAAAGTAAAAGAAGACAGCAAGATTTTTTTAACATTTTTTGGGTAAGTTATTATAGTTTATCGTAGTCTAATCTAAAATATGTGTCACATTTTAAAAGAGTATTTTGTATTTGAAAAAGTAAGTGTTAAAATTACTTGTATTAGACATATAAAATGTTTCTTTAAATTTAAATGTTATGACATAAAATATATATTAATGAATTAATTTGATTGGTATTACTGAATAGATTTCCAAAGGACCCGAATCTTCGAAAGAAGTGGGAAGAAGCACTTGTTAATGACTATATAACCATTGGTTATAATATTATATATAAATTATGTAGTTTCATACATACTACACATGAGATCCGTTGCTATAATTTTTATTTTTTCTCAAGCTGTCAACCTAATCGCTATTCTCAGTAAGTAGAATATATATAATCCGATATTTTTTTTAAACAGTAATATCATCTCCTGATGACGCGTGACTCCGTGACTGCTTAAGAGGTAAACTTTCTTTAAAAAAGAAAAGTTAAGGATTAAAGATCCGCATGAATTAATAATACGTTTTTAACAGATTACTACGTTTGAAAAATTCAAAAGATTACTAATCCCTCACGTGTTTATGGCCGTATAGGCGAAGTAGGTACTGCCTGGGCCATTATATATATAAGGTTGAAAGATTGATTGATATCATCTCGCATAAATATATCTTACATATATTTTATATCATATTAATGATCTTTCTTCTTCTAATATTGAGAAAACTGTTTAAATATCTGTATCGATTATATATTATTGTCTACAACAATGATATTTTTTATATACTTGGCGCGAGACACTATATTGTGTCTTTTGATATTTTTATATATATCTTATATAGTTTATTTGATAATAAAATATATCGTTTAACATTCTGTATTTATTTTGTTCTTAATTTAATCACTTCTAATTTTATAATGGGAATATATTAACAGGACTACCTGCGTGTAAGTATTATATATACATTGTATATGTATATATACATATATAAAACTAATTTAGTCTTTATTTGTATTAATTTTTTAAATACATATTCTAGCAATCTGCTAAAAGTTGATAAAACAGCGATGAACGACTTATTCTGTCTCTCTCTTTCCTCATCTTTTACCATCAGGATCTTACTTAATGTTTCGATTTTCTGCCACCTAGACGATGAGGGCGCGTTTTATGTCTTTTACACATCGAAGCATTGTGAGGATAGATAACTGGCAGTCCATGGTTATATAGTCAAAGTAATTAACATATTTAAGAAGATATTCTTTACTGGAAAGTAATATTTATATTAATATTTTATTAAAATAACGGTTGCCTGTGTTTTTAAGAGCTATAGAGACATTTTTATGCATATTTTTTCGTATGCAAACTTTCACTTTTAATGATTTTTAGAAAGACTGTACCTGACTTGCAACTGACACAAACGAAAATCTGAAAGTGTGAAAATCTTTAAAAAGTAACAAAACATAGTAATTACTGTTTAAAAATACTAATGAAATTATATTACGTTATTTATTTACGTCATTTATTAATAAATTAAATACAATAGCTCTCATAAAAAAGTATTTTGATCGCGACAACGTCGCATTTTCTGTAAGTTGGTAGCATTGATCTCACTCGACATCAGCTGCGTGAACGCGAAGTGTGTGCTCTGAGCACGTGTGATATACAGACGCAACGTTTGAGGTTAGTTTTCGCTTGCGCTACGAAAATGCCAAAAGTAAAACGTTACATGTGCCATGGAATTGTTACAATCATCTGGTGTGGTTTCGACTCGTGTCTTCAAATTACGTTTCCCAGTATTTGTCTGTGCTAACCGTTGATTGTATACACTTTTTCAGTGACAACTTTTCCTTTCCACATGTAACGTTTTACTTTCGGCATTTTCGTAGCGCAAGCGAAAACTAACCTCAAACGATGCGTCTGTATATTACACGTGCTCAGAGCACACTTTCGATACACAGGAGGCTCTATTGGAAAAAGTAACGGACCTCTGTAGTATTTGTTATCCTTTACGGAGAGTGACGGAGAGAGAGGTTCTAATGTGACGTCATAGTGCGCTGTTGCCGGATCTCTGTACTTACGAGTTCAGTGAGACCAAGCGAGACTGTTCTCTGTTTGGTTTTTATTCAATATTTCAGAAAATATCCTCGAAGTCATAATTTTTTTGGTTCTAATTTGTTTGTAAGATGTTTATTAATATTTCTGCAAAGTTTTAAAAGTATGCCATATTTTCTTCGATATTAATTTCTCAAATGAAGTTGAAAAAACAGTGAAACTTGATGAATTCCCATAAGAGCCCATGTTAAATTCAAATTGTTATAACTTTTGAACGGGCCTCGCAAACTTGTTCAAACTTGGCACAATGCTTTATTATTATAATACTCATCACCTGACAAAGTTTGAAGAATTTGGCATTTTTTCTTCTAAGGGGTCATACAACCTTAACGTGCGACGGGCCGAAGACATTTGTTAGTCGACGTTGAGATTTACGAGTTACAACTTACTTTCGAAAACCCCGGTCAGGACGCGCACCGCAGGTAGCGAGAGAAGTCAGGTGACGCAGGATGGAGAAGGACGGATTCACGTCTCCGAAGAGTCCGAAGCCATCCTCGTCGGTCATACGTATCTCTAACGACTCAATATTTTTTATTTTCCCATTTAAGTCAGAATAATATGGAATCGTTGAAATCAATCTTTTATTCTCTTTTCAAATTCTAGAGCTAGAGGATATATATTTAAGATACATAGATTGGCTACCTGATCATTGCGAAACTATAATGTTATATAGTAATAGTATTATTATGGATGATTGCAAAATAAAGAATCCAAGTTTTTTATTTGACAGTGGATTAGACCTACTAAGGAATATCATTGATGGATCTATACGAATTAACGATAAGTGCAAATATTCACGATGGAGAGTAGTAATGCACTTGTAAACTATTTAATGTTTATTCTGACATATGTGTCTAACGTGTTTATGTTATGTTATGTTGTCTAAATCTCTAAACTGGTTTTTCCCAACAATTAACGGCTTCGCTAATTAAATTTCGTGGATTGGCCTGATGAAGTATTTAGCAATCAATCTATTTACCGCACGCCATTGAGTGAATATAAAAAATTGCCTATATTAAATTTGGAGCCGTTCCCACTCTTGTTTATATTATTCCTGACATCTCCAAAGAAGCAAAAAGAAAATATGCTAAATTGACAACAATTTATACTAGAAATCATGCATCAGCTTTTAGAACAGTTGTTTTTGTTGCAAAAGAAAACAAAAAATAATAATTAGTTTAATATTTATATCATAAATAATGCGGGATGTATATAACATTATATGTATAATATATAATGTCAGAAAAAGAGTTTTTATTTCTATGAAAAAAAATATTAAAAAGTTTCTTAGAAATCCCCAACGTATTTGATGAAATACTACAATCAGATTAAAATTTTAGGTAATTGTATAGATAGGGGGGATCACCTTGGATGACCTTGATATTTTAGTATGTTGTCAAGGTCACCCTCCTGAGTGACCTTCAGAAGGTTTTAGCCCACGCTTGTTATTCGTTAAAAAGTTATTAACAAAAAATGTTTCGAAAATATAGCAGCTATTTTGAGTATTGGAAGGCATAAATGACTAATATATACGTGTGTGTGCCCTGCTTTAAAGAAAATCACAACTTCTATAAAGCAGAACATACACACATGTGTGCGTGTGCGTGCGCGTGTGCGCGCACGCACACGCGCACGCACACATGTGTGTATGTTCTGCTTTATAGAAGTTGTGATTTTCTTTAAAGCAGAGCACACACACGTATATGTAAGTCATTTATGCCTTCCAATACTCAAAATAGCTGCTATATTTTCTAAACATTTTTTGTTAATAACTTTTTAACGAATAACGAGCGCGGGCTAAAACCTTCTGAAGGTCACTCAGGAGGGTGACCTTGACAACATACTAAAATATCAAGGTCATCCAAGGTGATCCCCCCCATCTATACAATTACCAAATTTTACCAAATGATTCCTTAACTACTATACTTCAAGGTGAATTATGTAAAGAAACTGTTTCAAAATACGTAAATAAAATAGTAATGCCTTTAATATTATAACGTAATTAAAGCAGCGTTCAAGAGATAATCAATTTATATTCTCAATATTCAAAATTACATAATTTTGATTTTGTAATATTGTTTTTGTACACTTAAGAAAAAATATACTGTAAATATATTTATTACTTTATATTAGAAATATATGTACAAACAGTACATTAAAAAACACTTTAACCTTTAACCCTTAGGACAAACGGCTTAACGTCTCTGTCCGAAAGACGGAGCCCAGTTTGCTCCGTATAAGGGTCTCAATCTTGCACAGAGGGGCGCAGCTTTTGGAAAAAAATTCCACGACTTTAGTGGACTCGAACCTGGTTCCACAGATTACGAGTCTGGCGCTCAACCACTAGACCACACTGCCGCCCTCGCAGACGTGATCGAGTCAAGTCAAGTCGTTGTACTCTTCGAGAGAAGTACTTAGTCCGGTTATATCTTAAGTCGTCAGCGACGAACGAATCCGACGTGCCGTGCCTCGCTTGCCTGTCTGCTTGCCGCTCTAATGTGCCTATTGCACGCCTTGCCTTGCACCACTTTGCATGTCTGCCTGCTCCTCCCGCAACCACGGAGGGCCGCCACGAGGAAGGACGAGATCAACGGAGCGACTTCCCAGGAGGGCGCCGGGGCACCGACACGATATATAGGAACCAACATGGAGTCGCATATCCAAAATCAGCAGCCTGGTCACAACCACCATGTGCATTCCGGCCATCAGCCGCCGCCGCCGCCGCCGCCGTCGCTGAGCCCCCACCTTAATCAACTGATGCATCTCCAATTCACCGGCCACTTCGATCACTACCAACATCACCAGCCCCCGCAGCAACAACAGCGAACGCAAATACCGATGGCATGCCCATTCACCGCGGCGAGTAATATAGGAGTACCCGCTACCTACAGGCCTTCGCCGCAAGGAGAGCAGGATATTCCGCTGTTAGTGTCAGTCTCGAATCAGACGGATGCCGGTTACGAATGCCCCAAGTGCAAGGCACAATTAAGCACAAAATCTAACCTGCGGCGCCACATGCAGAACAAACACAAAGAGTCTATGAAGACATATAACCATGATCTCTTGGCCATGGCATCGCATCCCGGCCATCAGCCGCCGCCGCCGCCGCAGCAGCAGCCCCCACAGCAACATCTTTATGGAAATAGCGCCCAACTAGGGGGCCAAGTGGGCGGAAACACGGCGTGGAGTACACAAGTACCCACGGATAGATAGTTCGGAGACCCACTAATCCAAGAACCATCGCCGTCAGAACGAAGCAGTTGATGCGGTTGACGAAGCGGTCTGTAAATGCGTACATACATATCAATTCTCACGAACATCTTGCATCAAGTGCGCGAAACAGAAAGAACGGGAAGATCATCGGGTTTGCGACAATCCTGTCGACGCGCCACCGCGAGCATTATTTTCTGAAAGCATGCCCATATGTCGTTACGCGTCTCTTCGTCGCATAATTATGCGTGACACGCAAGCGCGCGTGGTATCATACGATTTCCGGTGTGAGCCCGCGACTGCGAGCCGTTGGCTCACTTGTCATTTCCCGTCTTATTATCATTCGTATGCGGTTAAGCATACGCAAATTCTGAGAGAGAGAGAGAGAAAGAGAGAGAGAGAGAGAGAGAGAGAGAGGGGAAAGGAGAGAGAAAGAGAGAGAGAGAGAGAGAGAGAGAGAGAGAGAGAGAGAGAGAGAGAGAGAGAGATCGGGCGTGTATTCTAATGTTTTTAAAAATATTTTTATATTTATAGGATGGGGAAGGCATCGCGTATTATAACAGCATATCTGAACAACTGGAACAGGAAACTGTTACAAAGAATGATCCAATTGGAAGAGAAGATCATAGAACGAGATAACATTATTATAAATTTACAAATACAAAACCAAAATTTAATCGAAGAACTCAAGGAGAAAGACCGAATATGCCATATTCTATATCTTGGTCAACTGGCTAAGAACTTCAGAAAAATTGTGAGAGAAAACATTTTGAATAAAAAGATTAAAAAAAAAAAAACAGAATTACTAGTAAAAGTTGAGAAAATGATCGAAAACGGCCGGGGAATTTTTACAGACAAAGAGATCAATAATTGAAAAAAATTAAGGAAAGACTTAGAAAAAAGAGAAATCGACCTTGATACCTTGGATGATATCAATATGACTTCAAAATTTGGAAATCTAAAAAGTAGTAGCACAGATGTCATATAATAATTATTTAAATATGCCTCATTTAATACTTAAACTACAATTTTTAATATGTACTAGAACAATACAGGCGCGCGCTACGCGCGCGCTATTTAGCTTTTTTTGTATATCATTACACAAAACAACATTTGCAACGCTATTGCTCTTTAATAATAACACATTAAGAAAAAGTTAACGGTATATACATAACAACATGACTTTCAAATGACTTTGTACAGAAAAATCTTTATTTAAATTAATTTCATGTTTTTTGCAACGATATAAATACACTTTTAATAATTAATTAAAAACCTCAAAAAAAAATACGTACACGGAGAAAATTGTTACGGTTGTTACAACAATGTTCTCTATGATTAAAAGAGAAATGGATGTAAATTCAAGTTAAATTGATATTACATTCAATGTAGCTGTTAAGATATGCCCATTTATACAGTTGTCATAACCGTAGTTCTTACGATACGTAACATTCGGTTATAATACCCTCGTATATGGTTGCCTCAACCAAAGGATTATTGCTATCCCTCTTATGTGGTCTGCAGCACAATTATTATGGTTGAGAGATCCATAAGATATAGCTGCACGGTACAGCACTGAATCACTGCATGATTGAGAGTTTAGTTCCATTGCGCGCGCAAAAGAATTTCTGCATAGAATAAAGTGGATTTGATAAGGATGTTTTAACTTTAAGGCCTATCTACATAAGACGCAGAACGCGAGTCGCAAGCACACACACAGTCTACATGTCAATCTAACCTCTTTGTGTATAGAGGTTAGATTGACATGTAGACTGTGCGTGTGTCTTGCGACTCGCGTTCTGCGTCTTATGTAGATAGGCCTTTATAAATATACTTTTTTATAAATATATTTACGAACACAAAATTTCGTAATGAGCCGACACTGGTTTCTGACATTCACCCGACATTATAAAAAGTATTATATCATATATCCAATTCAAAATTTTATTACTCTTTTTAAACTGAATTTGTTTCTTAAGATGATTTTTGAAAAATTATATATTTGCGCTGGTTGACATATGTAGACTAAATATAACACTAACATTAAATTAAGAAGTGGTCTACCACGTAAGGCAGTTGGCTCACAATCCAGAGGTCCCGAGTTCGAATCCCACCAAGGTAAGTGTGTTTTTATATGTGTTTTTAAATACGAGAAAATATTTATAATCATAGACTGCATCTTAAGAAACAAATTTAGTTAAAAAATAGTAATAAAATTTCGTAATAAATAATTTTTTTTTGTCGGGTGAATATTTGTTCATTATGGTTGTAACATCCATATATTATGGTTGCAACATCCATATAGTAGCTACCCTCACTAAGGTTAGGGCAACCATATGGAAACCATATGGAAACCATAGGTCACTTCCAGAGTACTATGGTTTCCATAACCCTTTTGTATGGATGGGCGAAAATTAACAGCATTATTCTGTTGTAGCAACCGTAACTTTTTCTCCGTGTACAATTTTATGTACA
>NW_027270337.1:0-8063 GCF_030848805.1 Temnothorax longispinosus | reverse complement strand
ATCCAATTCCATCATATAATCTAATGTAATACAAATTTTCTATATTAAATAGAGCTGGGTACACGTTTAGATGCCTTTTTAGCCTTAACAAATATCAGTAACAATATATAAAGTATAACAAAAAGAATGAAAATAATTGCAGTAACATTTTAACATATATTTAACGTAAATTATTACATAGAAATTATATTAATACAAAATAGTTTCTTATAAATATAATTGATATATCAGTTATTAATATATCTATCTTAGAGAGATGTTTTGTTTATTATATTTATTCAACACAACGTTAACAACCGGAAATATTAATAATTATAAATAATTATAAATAAATATAGACATTTTGGATAATCTAAATTTGCAATTAAATAAATTTGCAAGATTGTATATATGTATACCAATTAGATGTATACACAAATATATAAACAACTACAAACAAATGGATCATTTAACCTTCCTACATATCCGTATCCGAGGAAGATATGACTATAACCTCTTTTTGTTTGCGACAAAATTCACGAAAAGTCATTCGCTTACCATCTCGACCACCGGTTTCGAACTCGTGGTCTGTTTCGTCTTTAGTTGTATCATATACATTTTGTTTCCGTGTGACTTTTTTCGTGTTTCTTTTGTTAATCTTTGTTTTGCATTTGCCATTTTTATTCTGAGAAGAACTTTCTTCATACCGCCTTATCCATTTTCGTGAAGTTTTGTCCCAATATCCCCTAACGCATATCATTCCTGGAGGAATCGAAATACTTTCTGTCTTCCTAGGAAGATTAGAAAGCAAGTTAGGGTGTTTTCGGTAAAAATCGTTAATTGGTGACCACAATGAAGATACTGAATGCCGAGATTTTTTCCCAGGATATGTTTTGACAGATTGATCCCGACGCAATTGTAGATAAGGACTAAAGTTTTCAGGTTTTTGTTTCGAGATTTTTTCTGGATGCCGTAATGAAACATGTGTTTGTGCATTGTTTTCTAAAATAAGCAATTTTTTAAATAGAATAATATACATTCAATAAAAGTATGTTGTAGAAGAGATAAAGTAAAAATTAATAAAATTTTGCGAAAGCATTTCGCAAACATTAATTATTACACGCAAATGATGTAGAAATATGCGTAAATAATAACTGACATACAATAGAAGAAATAATTTGGTCTCAGCGATAATTAAATAATAGAAATAATGAAAAAAACTAAAAAACGTTATTGAGCAAAAATTAAACTACAACTTTAAAAGAATTATTGAACGATTATCAAGTGTGTAACAAATCTCGACAAGTATTTCTGGTAAAAATCCTACTTTTCAACAAGATACATACGGAATATTGTTTCATCTTCGCCTGTCTCTTCTAAACTTTGTACTTCCGTTGTTAGTGAATTTACCGGCAGCAGTGTATCTTGCAATATAATATCATTCTTTTTTGAAATTAGATGCGATCTTTTTTTTCTGTGGGAACATATAATCGGTGATTCGTAGTTATGAAGACTTTCTTCATATGCAATTGGCCGGTCTCGAATTTTCTCCAGTGTACACGGAGGATCTTGAAATAGTTCTATGCACTCATCGTCGATGGATCCTCGCGAACCTATTAAAATGATGTAGAAATATGCGTAAATAATAACTGACATACAATAGAAGAAATAATTTGGTCTCAGCGATAATTAAAATAATAGAAATAATGAAAAAAGCGTTATTGAGCAAAAATTAAACTACAACTTTAAAAGAATTATTGAACGATTATCAAGTGTGTAACAAAATCTCGACAAGTATTTCTGGTAAAAATCCTACTTTTCAACAAGATACATACGGAATATTGTTTCATCTTCGCCTGTCTCTTCTAAACTTTGTACTTCCGTTGTTAGTGAATTTACCGGCAGCAGTGTATCTTGCAATATAATATCATTCTTTTTTGAAATTAGATGCGATCTTTTTTTTCTGTGGGAACATATAATCGGTGATTCGTAGTTATGAAGACTTTCTTCATATGCAATTGGCCGGTCTCGAATTTTCTCCAGTGTACACGGAGGATCTTGAAATAGTTCTATGCACTCATCGTCGATGGATCCTCGCGAACCTATGAAGGGTTCGTTAATTGACTTTTCCGTTTCGGTTTCCCATTCATTATCCGTATCTTCTAATACTCTCTTTTTTTTAATGGCTTTTTTCTCGCTCGTTAAGTTTTTCTTTCGCTTCACTGTCATATAAAGAATATATTAGTTTTATGATTGGTAAATATGTATATATTTTATATACTTTAATGTTAAAATAATAAAAATCTTATATTTGTTGTTAATTTTAATTGATATAAACCATATAAAGATTTGTCGATTAACTGATGTTTCTGTTTGGCTTCTAATTTGCTATCAGAGTCTTTTCTCCATTTCGTGTCTCCTCTTTTCTTTCCCTTCGTATGTCTTTTACGCTCTAAAATAGATTAATTTAATGGTATGTATATATTTTTTAGTTTAATTTATTTTAATCCTCAGTGATTTAGAGATATCTTTTTGAAAACATTTTTTCCCTCAAATTTTAATTGACATAAACTATATTTTTAATTATATAAATTGTTATTATAATATTATTAAAGAGAGAAATATTTAGCTCATAATTAGTACAAATTTAATAATTTAATTTTTATTGAAAAATGGTTCATCCATATATATTTACAAAAATATAATTAAGCATACATAATAATTCCTCACCTTGTAGCTGATGTAATAACTGTAAATTTGGTCTGTCTCCACTTGAAGAAGAAGCTGTATCGATCCCAGATAAGGATATACTACAAAATTTCATAGATGTATTTGGTATGCTCGTGGGCGTGCTCGTGTACAAAGTAGCTATAGTAGCACGTTTACGGCTGTTATTTATATCACGTTTATTAATCATTCGTGACATACTGCTGCTTACTGAATGTGCGTAATCGGCGTAATTAATATATTAAAGCACTTGAAAATTTTTCACAATTAACACTTTCGACTCCGATACTTGCGTTCGATCGAGGATCCATTCAGCGTTTGAGTATTATATGAGAAGTCGACGAACGGTATCTCTCAAGGTTTGTACACAAAACCGTGTCCACAGTCTCCTTCACCGTATTATGCGAAGTAAACATGTTGTGACTCCGACAAATCGACCGTATTTCGGCAATCCAATATATTTATCATTTAAAAGAAATAAGATATAAAAATGAGAAAGTTTACCAGTGTTTTTTTTTTTATATTTTATTGAAAGTTTCTTACGGAATATATGTTTAATGGAAAATAAATAAATAAATTAATCTGTACAGTAAGATAATTCGATAAATTAAACTACTCAGTAATTCTAAATTCTAAATTTTAAATTCTAAATTCCAAATTTCAAGTTCCAAATTCTAAATTCTAAATTCTGAATTCTAAATTCTAAATTCTAAATTCTTTATATATATTATTTATTTTAAAACAATCTGTATCTGTTAGTGAATCCCGATTCTCTTTCCTCTATCCTTTATATAAAAGATATCTAATTACGACAAATAGATGTCAACTCCTTTCTCATAGTAAGAATTAAATCATGACTATTTATAATTTCACCAAGAATCTTAAAAATATAAAAAATCTTAAATAAATTAATCTGTACAGTAAGCTAAGTAAGCTAATTCGATAAATTAAACTACTCAGTAATTCTAAATTCTAAATTCTAAATTCTAAATTCCAAATTCCAAGTTCCAAATTCCAATTCTAAATTCTAAATTCTAAATTCTAAATTCTAAATTCTAAATTCTTTATATATATTATTTATTTTAAAAATATCTGTATCTGTTAGTGAATCCCGATTCTCTTTCCTCTATCCTTTATATAAAAGATATCTAATTACGACAAATAGATGTCGACTCCTTTCTCATAGTAAGAATTAAATCATGATTATCTATTATTTCACCAAGAAACTTAAAAATATAAAGAATCTTAAATAAATTAATCTGTACAGTAAGCTAATTCGATAAATTGAACTACTCAGTAATTCTAAATTCTAAATTCTAAATTCTAAATTCCAAATTCCAAGTTCCAAATTCCAAATTCCAAATTCTAAATTCTAAATTCTAAATTCTAAATTCTTTATATATTTTATTTATTTTAAAAATATCTGTATCTGTTAGTGAATCCCGATTCTCTTTCCTCTATCCTTTATATAAAAGATATCTAATTACGACAAATAGATGTCAACTCCTTTCTCATAGTAAGAATTAAATCATGACTATTTATGATTTCACCAAGAATCTTAAAATATAAAAAATCTTAAATAAATTAATCTGTACAGTAAGCTAATTCGATAAATTAAACTACTCAGTAATTCTAAATTCTAAATTCTAAATTCCAAATTCCAAGTTCCAAATTCCAAATTCTAAATTCTAAGTTCTAAATTCTAAATTCTAAATTCTAAATTCTTTATATATATTATTTATTTAAAATATCTGTATCTGTTAGTGAATCCCGATTCTCTTTCCTCTATCCTTTATATAAAAGATATCTAATTACGACAAATAGATGTCAACTCATTTCTCATAGTAAGAATTAAATCATGACTATTTATAATTTCACCAAGAATCTTAAAAATATAAAGAATCTTAAATAAATTAATCTGTACAGTAAGCTAATTCGATAAATTAAATTACTCAGTAATTCTAAATTCTAAATTCTAAATTCTAAATTCCAAATTCCAAATTCCAAGTTCCAAATTCCAAATTCTAAATTCTAAATTTAAATTCTTTATATATATTTTATTTTAAAAATATCTGTATCTGTTAGTGAATCCCGATTCTCTTTCCTCTATCCTTTATATAAAAGATATCTAATTACGACAAATAGATGTCGACTCCTTTCTCATAGTAAGAATTAAATCATGACTATTTATTATTTCACCAAGAATTTTAAGAATATAAAGAATCTTAAATAAATTAATCTGTACAGTAAGATAATTCGATAAATTAAACTACTCAGTAATTCTAAATTCTAAATTCTAAATTCTAAATTCTAAATTCCAAATTCCAAGTACCAAATTCCAAATTCTAAATTCTAAATTCTAAATTCTAAATTCTAAATTCTAAATTCTTTATATATATTATTTATTTTAAAAATATTTGTATCCGTTAGTGAATCCCGATTCTCTTTCCTCTATCCTTTATATAAAAGATATCTAATTACGACAAATAGATGTCAACTCCTTTCTCATAGTAAGAATTAAATCATGACTATTTATAATTTCACCAAGAATCTTAAAAATATAAAGAATCTTAAATAAATTAATCTGTACAGTAAGATAATTCGATAAATTAAACTACTCAGTAATTCTAAATTCTAAATTCTAAATTCTAAATTCCAAATTCCAAATTCCAAATTCCAACTTCCAAATTCTAAATTCTAAATTCTAAATTCTTTATATATATTATTTATTTTAGAAATATCTGTCTGTTAGTGAATTCCGATTCTCTTTCCTCTATCCTTTATATAAAAGATATCTAATTACGACAAATAGATGTCAACTCCTTTTTCATAGTAAGAATTAAATCATGACTGTCTATTATTTCACCAAGAATCTTAAGAATATAAAGAATCTTAAATAAATTAATCTGTACAGTAAGATAATTCGATAAATTAAACTACTCAGTAATTCTAAATTCTAAATACCAAATTCCAAATTCCAAATTCCAACTTCCAAATTCTAAATTCTAAATTCTAAATTCTTTATATATATTATTTATTTTAGAAATAACTGTATCTGTTAGTGAATCCCGATTCTCTTTCCTCTATCCTTTATATAAAAGATATCTAATTACGACAAATAGATGTCAACTCCTTTCTCATAGTAAGAATTAAATCATGACTATTTATAATTTCACCAAGAATCTTAAAAATATAAAGAATCTTAAATAAATTAATCTGTACAGTAAGCTAATTCGATAAATTAAACTACTCAGTAATTCTAAATTCTAAATTCTAAATTCTAAATTCCAAATTCCAAATTCCAAATTCCAAATTCTAAATTCTAAATTCTGAATTCTAAATTCTAAATTCTAAATTCTTTATATATATTATTTATTTTAAAACAATCTGTATCTGTTAGTGAATCCCGATTTTCTTTCCTCTATCCTTTATATAAAAGATATCTAATTACGACAAATAGATGTCAACTCCTTTCTCATAGTAAGAATTAAATCATGACTATTTATAATTTCACCAAGAATCTTAAAAATATAAGAATCTTAAATAAATTAATCTGTACAGTAAGCTAAGTAAGCTAATTCGATAAATTAAACTACTCAGTAATTCTAAATTCTAAATTCTAAATTCTAAATTCCAAATTCCAAGTTCCAAATTCCAAATTCTAAATTCTAAATTCTAAATTCTAAATTCTAAATTCTTTATATATATTATTTATTTTAAAAATATCTGTATCTGTTAGTGAATCCCGATTCTCTTTCCTCTATCCTTTATATAAAAGATATCTAATTACGACAAATAGATGTCGACTCTTTTTTCTCATAGTAAGAATTAAATCATGATTATCTATTATTTCACCAAGAATCTTAAAAATATAAAGAATCTTAAATAAATTAATCTGTACAGTAAGCTAATTCGATAAATTGAACTACTCAGTAATTCTAAATTCTAAATTCTAAATTCTAAATTCCAAATTCCAAGTTCCAAATTCCAAATTCCAAATTCTAAATTCTAAATTCTAAATTCTAAATTCTTTATATATTTTATTTATTTTAAAAATATCTGTATCTGTTAGTGAATCCCGATTCTCTTTCCTCTATCCTTTATATAAAAGATATCTAATTACGACAAATAGATGTCAACTCCTTTTTCATAGTAAGAATTAAATCATGACTGTCTATTATTTCACCAAGAATCTTAAGAATATAAAGAATCTTAAATAAATTAATCTGTACAGTAAGATAATTCGATAAATTAAACTACTCAGTAATTCTAAATTCTAAATTCCAAATTCTAAATTCCAAATTCCAACTTCCAAATTCTAAATTCTAAATTCTAAATTCTTTATATATATTATTTATTTTAGAAATAACTTAAAAATATAAATATAATTCTAAATTCTAAATTCTAAATTCTAAATTCTAAATTCCAAATTCCAAATTCCAAGTTCCAAATTCCAAATTCTAAATTCTAAATTCTAAATTCTTTATATATATATTATTTATTTTAAAAATATCTGTATCTGTTAGTGAATCCCGATTCTCTTTCCTCTATCCTTTATATAAAAGATATCTAATTACGACAAATAGATGTCGACTCCTTTCTCATAGTAAGAATTAAATCATGACTATTTATAATTTCACCAAGAATCTTAAAAGTATAAAGAATCTTAAATAAATTAATCTGTACAGTAAGATAATTCGATAAATTAAACTACTCAGTAATTCTAAATTCTAAATTCTAAATTCTAAATTCCAAATTCCAAATTCCAAATTCCAACTTCCAAATTCTAAATTCTAAATTCTAAATTCTTTATATATATTATTTATTTTAGAAATATCTGTCTGTTAGTGAATTCCGATTCTCTTTCCTCTATCCTTTATATAAAAGATATCTAATTACGACAAATAGATGTCAACTCCTTTTTCATAGTAAGAATTAAATCATGACTGTCTATTATTTCACCAAGAATCTTAAGAATATAAAGAATCTTAAATAAATTAATCTGTACAGTAAGATAATTCGATAAATTAAACTACTCAGTAATTCTAAATTCTAAATTCCAAATTCCAAATTCCAAATTCCAACTTCCAAATTCTAAATTCTAAATTCTAAATTCTTTATATATATTATTATTATTTTAGAAATAACTTAAAAATATAAATATAATTCTAAATTCTAAATTCTAAATTCTAAATTCTAAATTCCAAATTCCAAATTCCAAGTTCCAAATTCCAAATTCTAAATTCTAAATTCTAAATTCTTTATATATATTATTTATTTTAAAAATATCTGTATCTGTTAGTGAATCCCGATTCTCTTTCCTCTATCCTTTATATAAAAGATATCTATAAAAGATT
>NW_027270336.1:0-8076 GCF_030848805.1 Temnothorax longispinosus | reverse complement strand
TAAGCGGAGAGCTGGCGTTAAAAAACTGCAAAAGTTTTGTAATGGCTGATTTTTTCACATAACGTTATATTGCGGGTGTACATGAGTCAGCACCCACTCGCAAGGTCAGATACTGGGACACCTGGCGCCGGCGCGCTTTGAAATAGGTCAAATTATTAAGTGCGATAAAAGTGTTTTGTAATGGCTCAAATTTTGTGAGAAACTAATAAATAATATAAAAAACCGTTAGAAAGTGGTCAGACCGCACAGTTATGGGACGCAGCGAGTCAGCACCTCGCATAAGTGGTCGCAATAATTAGGTCAGTAAAACTGTTTTGAAATAGCTGAAAATTTAGAAACTATTAAATTATTGCGTATAATAAAGGAAGAAAACGGTCAGACTTCAGTTTAATGGGACTGACGCAATCAGCAGTCGTTTGAAGTGCGAAGATCAAGCGCGCGCGGCTGCTCCAAGCGCGTAGTGATTTGCTTATAATTAAATTCCATTTGTATTAATAAAATGATTGAAAAATTTTCAACTAAATCATGATTGAAATTGTTATTTTTTACGTTTTTCCTTTTCCTTTTCTGCTTTGAAAAGGACGGTTAGATGGTTTGAACAGAGCGTCGGTATTTGGCGTCAGTCTTAAGGCGAAAATAAACGACGCGTGACTCGGCAAGTCTGGCTTAAAAAAATGACAAATAAAGCTCGTACAGCATGACAGCCGGCGCGGGGCGGTGCTAGATTCGCGAATTAACGCGCCGTGAGAACAATCAAAGTTTGAAATAAGACAAATTGACGAGCTTGTACGAGCTGCGCGAGGCTCGCCAAGTCACGCGTCGTTTATTTTCGCCTTAAGGTGATCCTAAAGCCGTGATCCTAGCCGGTTTTTTTCAGTTTTTTTCTTAGCACTAATCTTTTAATTGGCTTTATAGAAATGCAAAATTCTTGTCTAGAATTAAAGTACGCATCAAAATCTAGGTCATGGTGGTCAAATTTATATGTGGTGGTCGTCACATATATAACAAAAAATATTAATTTTTTTTTGTTTTTGATATAAATTCGACCACCATGACCTAGATTTTGATGCGTACTTTAATTCTAGACAAGAATTTTGCATTTCTATAAAGCTAATTAAAAGATTAATGCTAAGAAAAAAACTGAAAAAAACCGGCTAGGATCACGGCTTTAGGATCACCTTAAGACTGACGCCGAATACCGACGCTCTGTTCAAACCATCTAACCGTCCTTTTCAAAGCAGAAAAGGAAAACAACGTAAAAAATAACAATTTCAATCATGATTTAGTTGAAAATCTTTCAATCATTTTATTAAATACAAATGGAATTTAACTATAAGCAAATCACTACGCGCTTGGAGCAGCCGCGCGCGCTTGATCTTCGCACTTCAAACGACTGCTGACTGCGTCAGTCCCATTAAACTGAAGTCTGACCGTTTTCTTCTTTCATTATACGCAATAATTTAATAGTTTCTAAATTTTCAGTTATTTCAAAACAGTTTTACTGACCTAATTATTGCGACCACTTATGCGAGGTGCTGACTCGCTGCGTCCCATAACTGTGCGGTCTGACCACTTTCTAACGGTTTTTTTATATTATTTATTAGTTTCTCACAAAATTTGAACCATTACAAAACACTTTTATTGCACTTAATAATTTGACCTATTTCAAAGCGCGCCGGCGCCAGGTGTCCCAGTACCTGACCTTGCGAGTGGGTGCTGACTCATGTACACCCGCAATATAACGTTATGTGAAAAATCAGCCATTACAAAACTCTTGCAGTTTTTTAACGCCAGCTCTCGGGCTATATACGTGTTTAATAATCTGTACATGAAATGATTCGAGTTAGGACACGTAGATTCTTCCCGCGATACCGATTGTGCCAGGATATTACTCGCGTTGGTGTGATTGCGTTCCGATGTTAATTGCGTTACAATATCACTCGCGACAGAAGATTCCTTGCGTGCAAGCATTTGCGTTAGAAAAGTATTTGCGTTGAAATAGTGTTCGTGCCGATCGAATCCTTGCGTTGGGATGTCGATCGTGTTATTAATTTCGGTAGGAAATCGTTCGCGTTAACTGATTGAATATGTTGGGCTCTTACTCGCGTTAAGATATTCTTTGCGTTCAGGCGCTTCGTGCGTTTAGATATTAATTGCGTTGATTCCGATGGCGTTCATTATTACTCGCGATAACCCCGTATTGCTTCCTCATAGGGGAAGCTTTGTTTTCGTGAATTTCGTATATGAACCTTTGATTGCGTTTAAGTTGGATCTAATCAACCAAATTCAAAAAAATTATATATGAAATGGGAGTAGAAAAAAAACCATGAAGAGATTGGTTTTTGAGTTTTTTCTGCCAATATGTTCATATCGTTGTAAAACGTTGAAATATCGCCTAAAAAATGTCTGTGTGTGTGTATGTGCAGATTTAATGTCCGTGGTTGCTCTAACTTCTGCAAATATTGAGATATCGGGCTGTTTTTTTTTTTAATCGATAGAGTATCATTCAAGGAAGGTGGTATTGAATTTGGCGATGATTGGTAAAAAGGTTCTTTTTTAAAAAAAATTTTTGTATTTTTTTTAGAAATGTCCATGGTTGCTCTAACTTCCGCAAATTCGGAGATATTGATCTATTTTTAATTTATTATATTTTTTAGTCTTTTCTACCCCTATTTCATATATAATTTTTTAAGATTTGGTTGATTAGACCCAGCTTTATACGCGATCAAAGATCCATAATTTTGATCGCATATAAAACTAAGTCTAATCAACCTAATTTAAAAGAATTATATATGAAATAGAGGTAGAAAAGACCGAAGTAAAAATTGTATTTTGAGTTTTCGATGCCAATGTGTTGCTTATGTTCGAAAACGTCGAATTTAAATTTATTGAGGATCGGTTTTGAGGATCGGCTATTCATTAAATAACTTAGAGTAGATTCAACACCAATCTATCTTTAATGATACTCTATCCATAAAAAAGTGTGCAAGTAGAAACTGCACATTGCTTCCTCATAATTTTTAAGTGTGCAAGTAGAAACTTGCACATTGCTTCCTCATAGTTTTTTAGTGTGCAAGTAGAAACTTGCACATTGCTTCCTCATAGTTTTTAAATGTGCAAGTAGAAACTTGTACATTGCTTCCTTATAGTTTTTAAGTGTGCAAGTAGAAACCTGCATTGCTTCCTCTATGAGGAAGCCAAATTAATAAATATCTACTAATAATATGCATACAAAAACAGGCTTCTTCATAGAGGAATCAATGTGCAAGTTTCTACTTGCACACTTAAAAACTATAAGGAAGCAATGTGCAAGTTTCTACTTGCTCACTTTTTTGCGTTAGTTATAGTATTCTTTATCTTGTCAAATGCCTCGGCGCCTCCTTGTTGCGCCCGGTCAGAGTTGATTGCGGAAATTTCGATAACTTGGCGACGGAATTCCCGTACGGTCTGGATACGGTGTTCACGCGCTCCGAGCGTGACGCACCATTATTTCGCGATATTTCACGTTAAATCTCACTTCATAGCGACTCTAATATTTCGCGTTACTCCGATTATTTCAAGTTTGGCCGTCTCTTTGGCCGATATTCCATACTATTGGCGAGCTGAGTTTTCTATTGTTATTATTTGTTGTTCGAGAAAAACGCCTTCCGCGCGTTTATATTAAATAAAGTGAGACTCCGTAATTTCTAGCGTCCGCGTTGCTACCATTTCTGTTCATTAAATCCGGGTGCCCGCGTCAGCTACTATTTACTTGATTTTTTTTGTGATTAATCGAAGCCGAATGGGCACTCATTATTATTTTCTTGAGAGTTACTACACAATAAATGTTACTTTTTATTGCTATCAGATTGAGTTACTGATTTACATGTCACCCCGCCGGATATCGCGCCGCCCTTCATCAACCCCGCCCCGCTATTAGGTCGAACTAGCCGATTCTTCGCACACCGACTCATTTCGTTTTGCGTCTCGTTTTGGTTTTTCGCGATTTCGCGGACGCGAATTCACGCGTCTGGCGCCCAACATTAAAATCGTTTCGTGGAGTGTCGGAGGTGCGAGAGAATCACCGGAGAGGCCTATTATCCCGCTCTCCTTTATCCTTTTGATCCGTCACACGCCCCGGACCGCTCCGGGGGTGAAAAAGTCGTGACAATATATATATATATATATATATATATATATATATATATATATATAGAGAAAGAGAGAGAGAGAGAGAGAGAGAGAGAGAGAGAGAGAGGAGAGAGAGAGAGAGAGAGAGAGAGAGAGAGAGAGAGAGAGAGAGAGAGAGAGAGAGAAACTGACACGAGCACCTTGTTACGGCTTTATGCCCCTTTTTCATACGGTTTATCATATTCACTTGGCGCAAACTTCTTAATATCACTTTGTAGTAAATAATACAAATTGAATACTATTAATAAGAAACACGTACACTTGCGCTTATTTTTACCTTTTTTTTGAAAAATTTAATTATAACTAAATTATAAAAATAAGTAATGCGCACCTAATCCAAGGTCCTTTCTGAACTGATCGGTGATCCTGCCACTCTTAAGGATATTTTCAACATTCTTGTTGAGCTTGCAGAATCTTTGGCATACGTTGTACGTAGCAACAGCGTACTGAACTTCCATCATGATATAACTATGTACATGAAATATAGGGGGACGTAATCGATCGGACCTTTGTCATTCAGCTTTTTGTTTAGCTTCGCCTCATAATTCCATGTGTAGATATCAAGGCACGACAGGACAATGGAATAGAGAAGACTGCATAACGTCAAAAGGATTGTATATCGGCGTATCTTCTTCGATGAAACAATTCCCAGTTTCTCGTCACACTTTGATGCAGATAAACCGAGTATGATGAATATCAATATCGATCGCAATAATGATTAATTATGAGACTTACATCGACCAGTTTATCGATGATAGTTTGCACATATTTCCAACATAGAATTGAACCAATAATGGAGACGGTTGTGAGACTCAGTATACCCACTACATCGCTGGCGGTGACAATTATTAACGCGTTTTGTGACTTGAGTCGAGCTCCCGTCCTGCTATGCTTCCATCCATCTCTTAAATCGCGCCAAAAACCCAAAAGGTGAGCGCCAATCAAGCATATCAATAGGCACACACTGCAACACATTACTGTAATTATTTTGTCTATTTATAAGAATTAATCTTAATGACATATTCCAACACACATAAAATAACTTAAAAAAAAGATCATCACCTATTTTTTCACGCAGAATACGATTATAACAAAATACTACAAAGTTACAAATTTTAAAAAAAAGAACCCGGACCATTCTTATGGAAAAATGTCTTTCTGCGTATTTGGCTAATTTTTGATAGTTGTAGTTCTCATCATTCTAAACAAATGTCTCAATGGGCACAACTTGATCCTATGAGCCGTTTCCGCGCTATAAGCCCTGGAAGGTCCAGATTTGACGTGTAAAGGTATAAGCTTTTTGACTCGATATATGTGACTCTCGGTCTAGTGTGTGTGTGTGTCTGTTTAAACCTCTTAATTAATACGGTAATCTATGAAAAACAGGAAGCAAGTTCAAATATCAATCCATTTTACACCTTTTACCGTAAAAATGATTTCTCTCATCGGGTATATATTCCGAAAGGATTTGACACATCTAGCATCGAAAGTTAACGAAACAAAATTTGCACCAGCGAAAACTTTTAACAAAGGTAAGAGAAAATATAATAATTTTTTATTTTATGTTTTACACATTTTAAAAAATAGTATACTTTTACAGAAAATATGAGAGCACCGGTAGAAGAACCGGCAGTAGATCGCTGGAAGCCGACGGGGTTCTTCCCCAGCATTATAATGAGGATGATGGACCATATTACTTCTTCAATAGTTACATTGTGCCATAGGGATTCGTCCCTTCTATATATGGCCGGTACACCCTCGACAACGACTGTGCGAGGCGTACTTTCTCGCATCTCCTGATCGTCATCGAGTGCCAGGGTACGAGTATAAGCCGAACTGGCACGCTTTGATGAACTCACTGCACGGGGCAGAAATGTCCGTCAAAACTGAATGCGAGAGTTGTGGGCGCGTTGTATGTATTGTAAAACGAGCTAATGAATGCCGATTATGTATCGGCAAGTGGCTCAAGTGCGAAGACGCTATGAATCGATTTGATTTCATAAACCGTAATTATAAATTATCGTTATATGTAGATATGTGATTGAAATTTTTTTGCGCGGTTATCGGGGCGTACATAAGCGCTAGAAACATGAAACCTCCAATATCGTTCGTTTTCAAGGTCTCGGGAAGGAAACGACGCGGTTACCTTTGACCCTGTGTATTTTCCGTCGTTCGTCGGATGACGAGATCGAAGGTGCGCGGTTCTCGAGGCGTATATAGGGTGCGTTCCGTTTCACGCATGAACCGCATGAAACGCAGCGCATCGCATGAGCGCATTGTCTCGGTCCGTTTCTCACTCCTTCCCGCCTAAATAATTCTCGCGCATGGACCACGCATGGACTACATCATCTCGGGAGCTGAGGCAGCTCATGCACTCTCATGCGCTGCACAACATGGCGCGGGATTGTGGTGGGAGAACGTTCCCATGCGCGCATGAACTGCATATGGAGTGAAACGGAACGATCTTGTGCGCTTCTATGCGCATCATGCGTGAAACGGAATGCACCCATAAGCGCGAGAAAACACGAATCTTCGCGCAATTGAATTGACAGTTTGAATATTTTGAAAGTGCGAGAACGTTGATGGTCTGGCTCGCGCGGTACGTACTGTGACGTTGCGGCTCGCCGCATCGTCGCGGCGCCCCGCCGCCGTCACAAGGCGCGGAATTTCGCGCCCAGGGACGGACCAGGGAGGCAACGACGAGATCTCCAGGGGTCGTATTTAATCGCGTTTCCGCATTCTGATTACTTTCTTTTGTTTTTTATGCAATGTAATACGCGCGGCACCTCACCCACACCACGGCAAACCTTCGAGGGAGTATTTTGGCGAAGGAAATCAAGGACGATCGATAACCAAGGAGGGGTGGCAAACGCGGAAGCAGCAGAGATCGCGGGCTGGCGAGAGCAACGCGGCAGGCGGGCGGCACATGCGGCAGCGACGGACGAGGCCGCCGATAGCGGCTCTGCCCCGAGCGCTGGGTAAACACCCCGCTTCAGCAAATGATCTCCACAAAACATCGACCTACGGGGTGACTGATCACCGCCCCAGGGTCAAGCCGAGGCACACGGCGAGAACCGAGTTCCGTCCGCCGCTAAGGGACCAAAATTTGAGGAGTCGCACGCCGCCGAGGGACCGTTGCCCGCCCCCGAAGGATTCGTATTGACAGCACTGCGCCGGGACACCGCGGGCTTGCAAGCTCGCGCCCGATTGGCCGCGCGCCCCTCAGGAAGGGGTACCGTATCGATTCCGCAATCGAGCGGGTCTAGCGTTTTCACTTTCTGGTCGTCCGTCGGCGAGATACTAAGTTTTGCTGAGATACGCGATAGCCACCCGAGATCGGGTATTTCGATATTTATCTGGCGGATCGAGGATCGTTGGTGGACGGTGACGGCGAGGAGCCCAGGAGGAGGCATATCACCGGTGAGGTTGCCCGTAAATCGCGATATGTAAAGCCACGACACCGCCCTCCGGTGCACGCTCTCGCTCGGGATAACGCATGTTAAGATCGAGTGTTAATTTCGCGATCGATAACGAGAGCGAAGGGCCGTCGGGATGGTTATCGTGGCCGCGGAACCGTGGTACAAGCGTTATGGCGAATCCCTGGAGATCGCGATAGGCGCTGATGAGTCGATATCGCGAGTATATTGCGTTGTCCTCGCGACCTTGGTGTACGGCCGCATACGGGCCGGTATTTCGTCAATTGCGTTACCGTTTCTTCGCGCCGGGAAATTCTGGTGTTCGAGCGTCGGTGTTAGCGTATCGATTGGTGTTCGGATCTCGTTATTACGGGTGATAATTGTGCTCTCGCGTTGAGAAACTTGCGTCCCGGTAGTAAGTAGTAAATTTTGTCACGACTTTTTGCACTCCCGGACCGCTCCGGGACGTGTGCCGGATCAAAAGGACTTA
>NW_027270335.1:0-8134 GCF_030848805.1 Temnothorax longispinosus | reverse complement strand
AAAGAGAACTGTTAACAACTTACAACCTCCTCTTCCGTTTTACGTCTTATTCGCTTTTCCGTTGAATCTTGATCAGAATCGAACCACGGTACGGTACTACGGTCCTTGTGGCCGGACCTATGATCTTACGTTTCCTTGTAAACGACATGCTTCGGTAATATTCCAACACCGTCCAGATGAAGAAATTATTAAACTAATACGTGTACAGACTTGTGGCAACTGACTCCTTTGATTAAGATTTCCTTTTATCGAATCAAGTTTCCACACGCTACTGTGAACATGTGCTATATCAACAACTACATATGAGAAATAACTTATAACGAATGAACAAATGAACGTGGCTATTGCAAGCGTTGCCAGACTCGCGCGCCGGCTAGGCTAATCCGGAACCGGAAGATAGATGGAGGGGTCGCGCATCCTATTCGACCCGCCGCAGTGGCGCGAGTTCAAATTGGCATCTCTGGGCCACTGACATCTTAATTGTTTTGTCAGTAGTGTTTAGAGACTTTATTCTATTTTTGGTGTATTCCGAATTATACTGACAGTACTGAAAATCTATAGCAAACTTAATGTAAATTATGGATTTTTAATACTATCAATACATTTCCCGAAATGCACATTACATAAGCTACGCTCAGCAGAAAAATTAACTTATTGGTTCTTTAATATGATTAATTTACTTTAGGTAATATTTATTAAGTATCTTACGTTAACTCTTAAGATATATCCTTAAATAAGGAACTCCTCTCTACAAATTAGATCTACGTGAAGAACTTTTATAACTTTCTATTTTCTACTGTTCTTTCTACTATATTTTCTACTATAACTAACTATTTTCACTGACAACGAAATTAAACTTCAAGATACTAAAATATTTTACTAAAGTTTGCGCAGTCACTTTTACTCTAATAATTAATGAGTTTCGACTTCCTCATTTATCCAATAATAACTGTTAATTGCGCATCGCTAAAACATTTGTTACTAATATTATGAACGAATATACGTTTGATGATTGGTATATCACGAACCTTCTTTATTATGTATAAAAATACGTCAAATTTTTGCTTTACACCTGGCTGATTTAACATTACATTTCAACAATATTATTGTTTGGAAATAAATTTCTTCTACCGAGTTTTCACTGTTTACACTTTGCCTTATCCTTTATTTTCGAATTACCTTCTCCCAAAGCAATATATAAAGTTTTATTTCAAATTAAGCACAGAAACTTATAGATTAACAAGATATACTAAATTGACCAAAAGGATCATATTTGTTCCTTTTTTATTTTTAAAACAAATCTTTATAGATTTCGAATAATGAGTTATCAAACTTAAATTTTTGTAGCCAATTTATAACTTTTGTGAAGTATTTTCTTTCCACCTACAGATGATACATTTCTATTAAATCGAATATCTCTATACATAATTTATTCATTATATTTGCCTCTGAATTAATAAAAAAAATAAAATGAACTGGTAGAAAAGTAAGTATTTGTAGGTATTGTTTGCTCTTCCGTTGAATTTTGATCAGTTAAACTTAACGTATCAGGTTTCTCTAACGACAGACTTCGATAATATTCCAACACCGCGGCACCGTCCAGATGAAGAAATTATTAGCTTAAAGAACAGATGTAGCAACTGATCTCTTTTAATTCCTTTTACCTTTTCCTTTTACCAAATCAAGTTTCCAAGCTACTGTGAATATAACAAGATGTGTTGCGAAAAACAATGACAAATGCCAGTCACAAATGATGGCGGCTACTTCCTACTTCTCTCAGTTCTCTCGCTACAGAAGTACAGAGATGCCATTCATGTCAGATTTGAGCTTGTGCACCAGGCCCCGGCTCACTCGGGATACTCGGAAGATAGGTGGAGGGGGCACGCATCCTAAGAGACACATACATGTATCACACGTACATAAGGTAAAAGGACCAATACCCGAACACTTAAGATAGGGAGGGTAAATGTACCAATGCTTAGACAGTACCTAATGTCTGAGATACCTTCAAAAATATATAATTTATGGAAATAAACATTTGTGAAAACTATAATTTTTTATTTTAATTCGCTTATAATAAAGGTGTCCAGATATAGATAAATGTTCGGATATTGGTACTTTTACTTTACATGGTTTTTTCTTTTAGAACGCATCTAACGGCTGAGCAGGCTGAGTCAGGCGTGGTCAGGCGCCACGATACAAATCTGACATCTCTGGGCTACTGATGCTTGGACCCTTTGTCAAATAGCGTTTAAAGACCAGCTACTTTATTCTTTTGTTGGCTGTATTCCGAAATGTGCTAACAGTACTGAAAAGCTATAGTATACGTAACATAAATTAGGTTACATTTAGCAGAAAATTAGTTTATGATTCTTTAATATGATTGATTTATTTTAAGTATCACTTAAGACTTAAGATATCTAGATGCAATGAGAACTTAAAACTACATGAAGACTTTTATAACTATGACTATTTTTTATAACGAGAATAACATAAAAATACTATAATAGCAAAGTTTTACATAGTCAAGTTTTACCATAATATTAATGAGTATCTCTTTTTCGACTTCCTCATGTATGCAATAACTGTTAATTGCATCTTTAAAATATGCTAGCAAATAATAAACGAACGAATAGATTCGATGACTGATATATATCACGAACTTCTTCCATTATATGTATAAGATACATCATATAGGATACATAGAATACATCAATTAAAATCTCACTACCTGACAAATCAACATTTCATTTCAACACTATTACTGTTTAGTAATATTAATTGCTTCTACCCGATTTCGTAATTCACACTTTATCTTTTGTTTTCAAAATTACTTTCTCCTAAAGCGACATTATATAAAAGTTTCATTTTGAATGTAGTGCAGAAACTAGATTAATAAAAGATACAAATTAAAAAGATGTTATTTTTATTTTAAAAACAAATTAAATTTCGAAATAAGTTATCAAATTTAACTCAAATTTATGTAGCTGATCTCTAATTTGTGCGAACTTTCTTTTTCCATCGTCAGATGATCGGATCGTATATTTGTATTAAATCGAATATATCTATAAATAAATTGCTCATATCATACATGCCTTTGAATAAGAAATAAAGATAAATAAACTGGTAGAAAAATAAAAATAATAAACATAAGTTATTAATTTTTATCTACATATATTAAGCAATAATTATGAATTTGATTCTGTTTCAATTTTAATCACATTTTATTGAACTCAAATAAGACAATATCGAAAACGTATAATTACGAAAAATACTGAAGAACAAAAATCAAGTTTGAATTTATAAAAAATTGACTCGTTAAAAAAAAGTAGTTTCTAAAGACTCTGACATCATAATATATACACAGGATGATCTACAGAACGATTGGAAATTTTAAATAAGATATAGTACTGATAAAATTAAATTTAAAATATTTATAGGTACATAAGATTGTAAAGATCATATTTTTTATTTCCTTTTGTTTTAGATCAACCTGTTTGAGATCAAACATGAGAAAATTAGTAACTAAACTATACTCCGTCCAATGAGAGATACCAATCTCGTTGGACGGAGTCATTAAGTATAATTAATAATAGTAATAAAAGTTATTCGCCAGTGATGAAATAATTCGGTAAGTTAAACGGCCTGACTGGCAAGTTTTATTAAGCATAACACAACGACGTTTCGACCGTTTCGACCACTATTTTGGGTCCTTTTCAAGTTATTGTAACAATGAAGGATCATTGTGCGCATCATAAAATTCGTGCGGGTCGGAAAAATACGACGGTCTCATGTGAAGGCCGAACAACTAATAACATATATAACATTAGTTGTTCGGCCTTCACATGAGACCGTCGTATTTTTCCGACCCGCCATGAATTTTATATGATTGACGCACAATGATCCATCATTGTTAAAATAACTTGAAAAGGACCCAAAATAGTGGTCGAAACGTCGTTGTGTTATGCTTAATAAAACTTGCCAGTCAGGCCGTTTAACTTACCGAATTATAATAGTTCATTCGTACACTTGAACTTAAATACGAATTATTTTCAATGTATAATAATCATTTCTGTTCGCAATACTTATACATATAAAAAAATAAAAATTATAATATATTTGTGAAAATAAAGGAAACATGTTTACAGATTAAATGAGAAAAATATCTTTATCATGTTTTATGAATTTATATTTAAGACTGCAATATTATATAAATCGAATATTAATCGTTAAAAATTTTAATTAGTTATCAACAATAATAAAAAGAAATGATTAATGTTGATTTCAAGCGTGTTTTACATTTTCCTTTACTTTCTGCATTAATTTTTATCTTGATAGTGAACGAGTTCAACATTTTTTAGTATTTGTAATTTCTTTTGCATGAAACTTAATAAAATTTGCCGAATGCACTTCTAAAATTTTGCATTACACGAAGACGCAAGCTGCGTAAGTTCTACGGCATTCTCACTCGTAAGACTGCGTAACAAATAATGTTTACATGTTAATTTCAAAGCTAGTACATCATATTTATCAGCTGTTGTCACTAATTTTTTAAGCATGTCATATCACATTGTCTTATTGAGCCAGTTATAATATAATTAAATCTGTTTAAAAAAGATTTCTACCTCATTATACGTTATTATTTATTTCAGTTATATCTCTTTCTATCCCATCATGTGTAAGGTAGACATTCTTAAAGTAATTACCGTTGATGTACAATTTTTTTTTATGTAACATTTATTTTCTATCAACTAATTTTTTTTCTGAAGCCGTTTTATTTTTAGAGCAAAACTCATCAAAAGTCAAGTCTTCAAAATATGTCACGTCTTCTGAAACTTTATTTGAAGATGGTAGTGAATTCAAACGTATAGTTTTATTTATCAGATTACAAAAAAAATTCGAACTTGCAATGTATTATAAGCGTATCTGTATCTAACAGAAGTTCATTGAAGTCTTTGTATCGGATTTCAATTAACAATGTGTTATTCGATATAGGACCTGATGTGGACTTTGATGATAAAACTTTTCCAGATGATAGCGATATAGTAGTGGTACATAAAGCGTTAAATGTATTACTAGTAAGTATATAAAAGCATACTACATTATACGTTGGAGAGTGAGGCACATATTGACGTTCCATTTGAATCCGGTATTGACCAGTTTCTGGAATGGTGGAGATATATATGTCATTGTCTTCACAGTATTGTAAAGCCATTACATAAGATATTGCCCAGTCATAAACTTGTACTTTTCCATGTATGGTCAAGTATATTCGTTTTAATCTGGGTTTGAGAACAACTCTTAATATAGGAAGGTGCTACTGTTTGCTTCTTTTCAGGTACAATCTCAGTACAGATATCTTCATCAATTTCTTCTTCACTGTCAGAACTGTCGAAAGTGTCAGAAGTCTGGAATAATTTTATTTAGAATCATGAAATAATCAACATTAAATAGTCCTAAAAGTGTCTATTCTTCTTAATAAATAGATTGTATTTCAAAACAAATATCTTAACATGTAATAATATATTATCAAGTATAGAATCATTTGAAATCAGATTACACTGAAAGTAGAGGGAGACATCTTATATTTAATATATCATTTTTAACAAGAATAACATTTTATGACAGACAATCATAAAAAAGAATGAATTAATAGCCAAGTGTAAAAGAAACTTGCAAGAATTATTCATAAATTGCTTAATTTCTTGTCTAAGTTTATTGTTAGTGTTACTATATAAAATTTTCATAAAAATTAAGGATATCTTTTTATTTCTAATTTTATATCATAAACGTTAATGTACATATATTCAATTTTATAAATATAATTATATGTATAATTCAAAAAATTACAGATTTGATACGTGAATAAATGTTTATAAATTTTTTTTTGCTACGTAGAATGCATGGAACTGCTTCAGAAAAATGTCACGAATGTATTAATTCTTTTATATTCATTACTACAAAAATCTAAGACATTCTACAATTGCGTAAACTTAGGGTTGTAGGAGTAGAAGTAGTAGTAGTAGTGAATCTTGGCTGCATTCCGATATTCACTGTCAGCAACTTTCAGTACTGAAAATCTACAGTATACGTGACGTAAAATATAGATTGCAGTACTGACAGTGAATATCGGGAATGCAGCCCTTGTACACAAAGGATCAATCTACAATAGAGTAACGATACGGTTGTAAAACTGATTAAAGCAACCAATCAGAGTGCAGTGTGTATTTCGAATGCACTCTGATTGGTTGGCTTTTACGTTCACATCTGGCATAGTCGTGAAAGATGAAGTTCAACCATCTTCCACAATCCACCTTTACAACCGCGTACCGCTTTACACCCAGCCATACTTACACAACTACTTACGACTACGTTTACGCAATTGTAGAATAGCCTTTATGCGGTTTCTAATGTTTTAATAACACGTAAAAAGCTGCGGTCCACTTGACGCTACAAATGCTTTGAAGCGTTCTTCTTTTTCTTTTTTATTGAAAGAAAAGAGAAGGGGAATGCTTCGAAGCATTAGTAGCATCAAGTGGGCCGCAGCCGTAGTCAACAAAGTTGAAAAGAGAACTGTTAACAACTTACACTTACATCCTCCTCTTCTATTTCACGTCTTATTCGCTTTCCGTTGAATCTTGATCAGTCGCACCACCGTTACTGTGGTCGAAGTCGAACCTAAGATCTATTCACTTTTTATAAATATAATTATATAATTCAAACAATTGGCATATAATATCTATATATGTATGTATGCATGCATGTGTGTGTGTGTGGTGTGTGTGTGTGTGTGTGTGTGTGTGTGTGTGTGTGTGTGTGTGTGTGTGTGTGTGTGTGTGTGTGCGTGCGCGCGCGCGCGCGCGCGCGTGCGTGCGTGTCAAAATAATATTCTGAATATTCCTTATTACATATAGAGTTCTATCTTGAATCCTATAGACGTAACAGATATCTGAGATGGACTTTTTGCATAAATAATTTTTAAATTCAAATTACACATGATAGTGGAAAACAGATTTGGTACGTGAATCCTGTTTCTGCTCTTAACCTCTTTGCGACTCTTATCTCGTATTTCGCAATTCCGTCGCGTACGTAACGTGATGTTTCTTGTCTCTTCTGAAGTTCGTCAATTTCTATCTTGGGCGACAGAGAACAGAAAATGTAGATCAGGCTTTAAGAGCAGAAAACAGAAGCAAAGAACACATTGTAGATCAAACTACGTTTATGAATTTCTTTGCTACGTAGAATGCATGGAACTGCTTCAGAAAAATGTCACGAATGTATTAATTCATTTTATACCACTAAAATTTTATGCGCTTTCTAATGTTTTAATAACACGTAAAAGGCTGCGGTTCAATTGACGCTACAAATGCTTTGAAACGTTCTTTTTCTCCTTCTTTCTTATTGAACGAAAGGAGAAGAGGAATGCTTCGAAGCATCAAGTTTGGCTGCGATCCACTTGACGCTACAAATGCTTCGAAGCATTCCTCTTCTCTTTTCTTTCAATGAAGAAAGAAGGAGAAGAAGGACGCTCCAAAGAATTGTAGCGTCAAGTGGATCGCAGCCTTTGTAGTATCAAGTGGATCGCAGCCGTAGTCAACGAAGTTGAAAAGAGAACTGTTAACAACTTACACTTACATCCTTTTTCTTCCATTTTATGTCTTATTCGCTTTTCCGTTGAATCTTGATCAGTCGAACTCACACAACCGTTTGGTACAACCACGGCCGGCGTGCTCGAACCTACTGAGATCTTACGATTCCCTGCAGACAGTGCAGACATGCTTCGGTAATATTTCTAACACCGTCCAGATGAAGAAATTATTAGACTGATGCGTGCACAGACTTGTGGCAACTGACTTCTTTGATTAGATTTCCTTTTATCGACAAGTTTCCACGCTACTGGTGAACATATATGCTATATCAACACGTGGAAATAACCAGAAATAACTTATAAGGCTCAGTCACAATGAGAGGAATAAGGAATAAGATAAAGGAATAAGGAATAAGGAAGTCCGCATCTCACTCAGTACCGTACATTAAAGTGAGAGCAACTCCTTATTCCTAATTCCTTTATCTATTCTTATTTCTCTCATTGTGACTGACCTTAACACGAATAAACAAATGAACGTGGCTATTC
>NW_027270334.1:0-8143 GCF_030848805.1 Temnothorax longispinosus | reverse complement strand
TTAGTGTTATTAATCGATAATCTCATTACTCTTAACGAGGTTTCAAGAAGAAAACATGCTCGAGCAAAATAGTCGCCGGCGAGCGCCTGACCGGGGAAAATTTCTTGAAAAATTACGATGGCCGGTCATCGACCAAACCGTAAGAATCAGATTATGAGTCGTAGGTACATTAAGTAGCTCGCCGAGCTGACCTATAGCCAATCGGCATTACACGTGGCTGAATGTATCAGTTTCTGGTGCACGCTGCGGAAAAACTGTCCGTTCTAATTATCGAACGCGACTTATCAGTTAATTTTAATGTACGCGCAAAACACATAGATTAATAAGAAAATATGGAGTTTTTAAGAGCAAAAATGCATGATATTAGCACGATTCGGATATTAAAAAAATTAACATGCTATGGATGTTTATTTCTTCCGTATGTTTATTAACAAAAGGAAGTAAAATTGTGGAAGAGAATTTTTTCCCACTTTAATTAACCCTTTGTTGCACAGGCTGTTCTTCCGAAAACGTCCATGCTCCGATTTAGGTTAAAGTGTTTGTAAACAGGTTCCTTTAAGATTAAAAAAAAAAAAAAAAAGAATTTTTTGCACACATTTTTTTGATCATTTTGAATATTTCCGTCTTGTCATTGACATTGGATGCATAATAGAATATTAATATCGCAGGGAAAAGATAACGTGTATGTCAAGAACATATTGATTTAAAAAAATTACAATTAATTTATTTAGGATAATTTAATTTAATTGGGATACACTTGACCGAAATTTTTGCATTAATGTACCAAAAACGAATCTCTTGTCAGCTTCCTCGAGGAAGTCGCAATTTATTTAAATACGTCTGTAAAATGCAATTTGGTTTAAAATGCACTTATAGGATGTTTTCACTTGGTAACTATTTTATTTTGCTTGAAAACAGAGATCGGGACGTTAGTGGCCTTGCATGCACAGGAATTACTGTGAAGAAAATAATTTCAAGGGTCATCGCCATTTGAAACTTGTTGAATGCAAGAGAGAGAGAGAGAGAGAGAGAGAGAGAGAGAGAGACGGACGATTGCAATCTAAAAAATTTCATATCGGAGAATGAAAAGCGGTCCACACGAGAACATGACAAATGAATTTGATTATTACACATTCGTTACGTTTGGCCGTATACTTACGACGTTACAGCGTCGATTCTACGTGAGGCATTCAGCCTGAAAGAAAAAAATTCGGAATACGCGTCGCCTCCGTGTTCGTGTTTCGCTTTTTGCTTCCTCATAGAAAAAGCTTTGTTTTCATAAACCTCGTATATGGAACCCCCTTTATGAAACTTTAAAGTAAACCGCGGAGCAGTTAGACAAAGTTTCAGAATTCCGAAGAGCGTTTTCGGAATGAACTACGTGTTTGTGATCGAGCGAGGAACGCGAATAATCGAGTGACGCAATAACAAACAATTTCAGGAAGCTCAGGATTATTGCATGCAATTTATTCGTACAATTCACCGTGTAATAACGTAAGCGGCATCAAAATCCCCTAAACGTGTGACGGAAACTTATTTTTTGAATATAACGACAAGTTGATCTTATTCGAGTAACAAGCATTCCTGAAGCATTCCTTTTAGCACGTGCAATTCTCCCGGCCCACTACTCCGCCCAGACCATATACCCGTCAATCTCCATGGCATGTCCGGGATTATCATCAAACGGTGATAACAATGTCATGGTCGCCACTACCTGGAAACTATGACCTTTAACTATCACCTGGAAACTATCACCATCCCCCAGGGGGGGATGTTACCCCCTCCACCCCGCCATCTGCGGATTCCCGACGCGCGCCGCGCTTGATTTATAACCATTCGACCGCTCGACGAAGAAGCATCGTGCTATTCGGAAGGAAGCGAAGAGGTCTGAAAGAACCGTTCCAAAATTTGAATATTCGATCTGTGAAAATCAGCAAATGAAATGTGAGTTAATTTCAGCAGATTTTCACAAATCGAATATTCAACTCAGACCAACTGTTGTGACATGTGGTGCAGAGTGACGCCCGCCGCATATTTTACAGGGCCGTTCGCGCAAAAGTGAACAACTTTAAGAGTTAATTAAGTTGTACACTGGTGCGGATTGTCCTGTAGAATGTACTCTATCATCGCACTCTATCATACATATTACACGTGAGTGAGATAAATAAATAAATTAAAATAGGCGCTTATCAGTAACAGTATCAATACCGATAGTATCCATAATTTCTGCGGATTCCCGACGCGCGCCGCGCTTGATTTATAACCATTCGACCGCTCGTCGAAGAAGCATCGTGCTATTCGGAAGGAAACGAAGAGATTTGAAAGAACCGTTGCAAAGTTTGAATATTCGATCTGTGAAAATCAGCAAATGAAATGTGAGTTCATTTCAGCAGATTTTCACAAATCGAATATTCAACTCAGACCAACGTTGTGACATGTGGTGCAGAGTGACGCCCGCCGCACATTTTACAGGACGAGTCGAGTACCAATGTATAGCTTTAAGAGTTAATTAAGCTGTACACTGGTGCGGATTCTCCTGTGGAATATCATCGCATTACACGTAAGTGAGATAAATAAATAAATTAAAATAGGCGCTTATCATGTAACAGTATCAATACCGACAGTATCATAATTTCTATATGTTTCTCGTTGCACCCCCCGCCCGTGAGGATGTGTGACGTGGGGAGTTCGCCGGACGATATACTTAGGTACTTTCCAGGTTCCCCCCTCAACCCAGATAGCACAGTGTCAGTTGGTTCCGTCATGATGCCGTCGTGGTGGTGTACACGAAATTCGTGTATATTGACAGCATTGTGACGGCATTATGACGGAAGCATCTGACACTGTGCTATCTGGGAAGCGTCGTGAGGGGATTCGTAGGGTTTTAGCCGGTAGGCCATGTATAATATGCAGAATATTTCGCGATGTGCATGCATGAATCCCCACGGAAGGATCAGTGCGTTTCACGGGTGCCCTCCATCAGCATAGTACAGTTAGGGTCACTCGTGGTGGTTTTAGCCGGTAGGCTACGGAGAAATGGCGGGACTTTTAGTCCCTGCTCTCCGTAGAATCCGGCACTCCCCTGCCCTTCCCCGGGGCAGGGCGTCTTCCCCTCTTTGAAGGGGCTACTGGTTCAAACCCGTGGGGTGTTCCCCGATCGGGGTCCAAGACTGGTTGCCGAGGCGCTCCCCGACGGACTTAGGTCCTGACCGGTTGCCTCGGCGCTCCCCGAATGGACCCTCGTGACCGGTTGCCCTGCAGGGATTCCAGTAGCGGAAGATTTCCACCACGTAAAAAAAAAAAAAAAAAATGCATGTTTTAAACCCCGATGAGGGATCCCAATAGTTGAAGATTTCCCCTACGTTAAAAAAAAAAAACTGCAATTTTGAGATATTCAAGGAAAACTTGGTAACTTTTTCAATATTTAGCTTGTAATACCTTGATGATTGTTTACCAGAGAAAAAAGTGGTACAGAGGACTTTTTAACTTAATTTATTTCAAAAAATGTGCTGTTGCAATAGTATGCTCAATTTTTTTTAAATTTTGTGTATGCATCTTATTCTTAGGGTGTTTACAAATATTTAAAAAAATTGGAGTGCTATTGCAACAGCATATTCTTAAGACAAAATCAAGTTAAAAAATCCTCTATACCACTTTTTCCTCTGGCAAACAATTATCAAGATATCATAAGCTAAATATTGAAAAAGTTACCAAGTTTTCCTTGAATATCTCAAAAAGTATTAGGCAAATAAAAAATTTTTAAACAAAAGTTATTCAATTAATTTAATAGAGAAAGATGGTACAATAAAAATAAGGGTTTTCATTTTAAAATTTGACTTAGGCCTTACCCAGCGAGAAATAATATAGCACAAATATCGAAATAAGCTTCAAATTTTTATTTGCGATAATTACATCTATCGATACTATAAATTTGAAGACTTTTCGATATTTGTGCTATATGACATTTAAAAAAAAAAGATTATTTGAGACATACCTCGCAAGGCAAAGACCTCGTCGTCAGGATGAACCGCCAAACCCCACAATTGTTTTACCATGGCCGAATACGACTTGGTTGAATCTTCTTTGCAGAGAACCTTCGAGGATGTTGTTCCGCGTGGTTCCCATATAAATGTTTCCATCATTCCGTCCGGGACGTTTGCGGATATATACTGCGGACTCCCGCCTATTGATTCTGGCAGTTACAACACGTAAGATTAGCTTCGCTCAAGTGAGGCGCTCGCCGCGTATCGCAATCACCGTATAGTTTCGATCTAATTCTAAATTATTGACGTAATTGGCTTTAAGCAGAAAACAATTAATCGAAAAACAATTGAATTGGAATTGGAATATTATTTTTACTTAAATCGCTTGTCTCCATTTTCCTTTCCTAATTACGATAAGCGATTTAGGCTTTTCCTCACTTCTATTTCGTTATCTACACACATAATAGTAATTACGCGATCCGAAAAGAATAGCCATTCAGTATAATAGCCAGCCCAAGACGTGCCGTTGTCACCGACCAAATTAAATTATTTGAAACGTTCAACCTTTGTGTCGGTGATACGTTTGTAATTCTGCAATGAGTCCCAAGCGGTTATTTTTCTATCCTTTTCGCCGCCGGAGAGGAGTGTGCCTTCCGATAACATGACGAGGGAGCTAATGCCTTTGTTGTGCGCTTCGAATTCCATTCGTACAAAATATATGCCCCGTCCGCGTCCATCGATACACCGTGATGAAACCATCGCTGTCCGCCGTAACGACGTCGCCATCCTGTTCGAATTGGATGCTCGTCACGTGTGTACGGGATGGCTGAAAGTGTAAGGGTCGAATCACTTTCTTCAAAGTAAAAATTATACATTACAAATTGCAATACAATTATACATGTACATGATACAAAATATTAAAAGCTACCAGGATATCATTTAATTGATATACTTGACTATTACCGGCTTGATGATGTCAGTTTGCTCGAAGAACCGTCTTTTCGCCGATTTCAGAATGTTCAGTGGATGAAATGCCGCACCCGTCAGATCGTCTTGCATGTCTAAATAAATCGTGCGTGTAATACGTATTGTAGTAGTAATTTCCAACAAATATATATATATATATATATATATATATAGTAATTTTGTTGTTTGTAATAAGTAGTAATAGCTTTTATAAAATGAACCTACCTATGCAAGATGTGATCGCTCTTTTCACTACCATTCCGGGACACCAAACCTTTAGATTCGTTTGATTTTCGCAGCCATGTCTATTCGCTTGCATACCGCCTTGTCGTCCCTGTCCGGCGATAAAACAGCTTTACAGCCCAAAACAGGTCTCCTTTTTACGTGTGGAACCCGTGAGCGCTCCAACTTGCGAGGTGGTGATGCATCTCGTGCGCGTGTGATCTCCTTTCAGAATTAAGAAGTGATTCAGCCTTCTCGCCGAGGATAGGTTCAAAGATACGTATAAGAGGTTTCGCCAATTGGTAGTCAATCACACAAAAGAGATAATAATTATAAAATAATTTATTTTAATAAATTACCAGTGATAGGCTTTCCTTCGGGTAGGCGGGTTCCATGCGAGACCGCATATTCGGCTATTCAGAGTGTAACCAAGGATCTCAGGCTGGTTTGGCGCATCCGGCGGATCATACGGACTCTTGGCGATCACGGGTTTACCTTCCAAAGGTTCTGATACACCGTACATCTTTTCGGCGCGGACCCTGAAGACATACTTCTTGCCCTCGGTCAAGTCATTCGCCGTGAAGCTCGTCCTGGGAACGTATCCAGGCACTTGTCGCCAATTGTCAGAACATAATCCAAAACCTCGATGATGTAGTTTGTGATGTCGGATCCGCCGTTGTCCGCCGGTAAATTCCAGGACAGGCCAACGGACTCCTGCGTCGTGCCGGTGTATTGCAGAGAATCCTGAGGTGGTCCAGGCTTGTCCACGACTATCACTTCGATCTCAGCCGAATCCTTTTCATGCTCGTTCGACGCGGTCACGATGTACATGCCGCCGTCATTTCGAATGGACTTCTCGATCAGTATAGCTGCGTTCGATCGCTCTTGATCTCAATCTAAAGATATAATAAAATGAGAAAATACACGCGTACAGTAACGAAAAGAAATAAAAATTGTGACAGACCAAAATATATACAAAGACTGCCGCTGCTGTTCTAGTGTTCTTCAGCAATAAATGGTACAATCCCGAATCGGATCTCTTAGCGTTGACGATGTGCACGATCGTGTGATAGCCGATCGATGTGATCGTCGTCCTGTCGTTGGAAGTCAATTCGTTGTACTCCATGTTGCCTCCGGCGTCGGTTCGCCGACGAAGTCGATATCCACGTGGAAGATAAGTCCAGCCTTGGTACGAACGTCCTGCAAGGGCGTCTTGATCTTCAGGGCCACTAAAAAAGTTGAAGGAAATTGAATGCAACGATGTTCAACGCAAATAAATATAGTGTTGCGTCCCTGAAGTTTCGCTAATTATATCTCCTATATATGTAGCACGCACCGAGAAGCTGCGTGCGCAGCGAGGGGTGTTCCTGGCGTTCCTGCAGCAGTAGGTGTGGCGTTCTCAGAAATGTATTTCTTTCCTACAAAGAAAAATACTATTATAGTAAATATATCATTTTAAATTTAAGGTGTTGAAAAGAAACAAAAAACTGAAAGAAATTAAAAGCTACCAGGATATAATTTAATTGATTATACTGAATAATTACCGGCTTGATGATGTCAGTTCGCTCGAAGAAACCGTCTTTTCGCCGATTCCAGAATGTCCAATGGATAAATGCCGCACCCGTCAGATCTTCTTGCATAGTCTAAATAAATCGTACGTGTAATACGTATTGTATTATAATTTTCCAACAAATATATATATATATATTATATTTTACGTCGTGTAACATAAGTTATGCGCCATGATAATGCTAGGATACAAGGAACTACAGGGCTACTCAGATCTTGACGGGCCACGGAAGCTTCGGCAAGTACCTACACCGCATCGGTAAGGCTGAGGCTCCGACCTGCCCGTACTACGGGGCCGAGGTCGACTCGTCGACGCATACGCTCTCGGAGTGTCCGGAATGGGCCGAGCCCAGACGGGGGCTTGGCCTTTACACAAACGGGGATGTCTCCCTTTCTGAGTGGTTCGGGCGATCGTCCGGTCCGAGGAGGCATGGACCAAGTTCCTTCGCTTCGCGGAGGAAATCCAGTCCAGAAAGAAGGGGGACGAGAGAGGCAGGAAACGGGGGGCTTTGGAAGAGCCCTCCCAGCGTGTACGGAGCGACCCTGATTCCGAAGCGTAGGGTTCGCTCTGTCTTCATAGACTTTAAGGCGTCAAGGTCCGAAATTTCCGGCCTTCTGATGTACATAATTTTTCTCCCGCGTGCGTTTTACATCTAGTTTTACGCGCGTGCGAGGTACCGCTGGCCTCCGGGATGTGCCCGCCTGAATAGGTGGGTACGCTCAATCCCATCCTACGCAAAAAAAGGGATACAAGGAACTGTAATCTAGTAGCTATTGGGTCATTGACGTTTTAACATTAATGCAATGCACCTTTTCATGCTGATGTTGCTCACAATCACATCTATCATCTCTTTCTGCGATTCTTTTGCGCGTTTTAGTTGCGCATTATAGTAGCCACGCTTAGGTTCAATGACGGTCGCTCCTTCGAATTGCTCATCAGTACCGTGGCCCTGATGCGTTGGTAGCAAGTAATCCTTTTCCCTGGTCTAACAACATTAACAGAAATGATTAATCATCAATATCAAAACAATCATTTCTGTCTTTTATTGTATTATTACCTTACGTAGAAGTTGAAAAACAACTTTGATTTGTTGCCCGCGAGTCAATAAGCTAGAAATGGATACTCCCGTAACTCTTGCCTCTTGCACATTAGTTTGTCCAATAATCTAAGTGGTAAGTAGGCATCTTTCAAACAATATACAGCAAACGTCGACGTGTCTGTGCATTTCCGTTTTGTAATCCCGTAATATCCTTATGCTGGACACCTTCTTTTGTTCTTGAAGGAAATGATATGATACCGCGTTTAGAGTGTAAGATTTCAGTTTATAATCTCGGACTAATACCTAGAAAGTACATATTTTTATTAAAGCTGTGATACGAAACAGAAAGAATCGTGTTCATAT
>NW_027270333.1:0-8145 GCF_030848805.1 Temnothorax longispinosus | reverse complement strand
CCCTATTCGCTCCAGCCATGCCTTCGTGTCCCACGAATTTCTAACAGTTGTTTGTTCCGGGAAAACAAATGATTCGTGGGCAGAATCCCCTCCACGCCGGAAAAAAAGTTATTGTGGCAGGGAACCTCAGGTAAAAATTTCAAAGTCCTAGCTCATTTACTCTCGAAACGGGGAACAATCAAAATCCGGTGGGACACGAAAGTGCATGGTTGGAGGATTACGTCAGTGTTGTGTAAAAGGTAAATGAGCATTTTTTTCGATAAAAATGTATTTTGTGTATAATTTAACCGTATTTAAAATATTTTTGTCGTTAAAAAAAAATTTAACATTCCACAGAGGTCTATTATGGCTCAGAGGCAGGAGAGGAAGAGGTGGGGAGGAGCTTACGATTATATAAAAAAAAAAATTAATTTTTTACATAAAAAATAGCTGTCACACTTCAAATTCGCCTTTTCTTATTCAGAAATTCTTTTTCTGGCATTCTTTAAGTCCTTAAAGTCCTTCTGTACCATTTAAAAATTACCAAATTTGCGGCGACGAAATTAAGTATTCCTATTTAATTAATAATTATCTCATTTTTTTTTTTCTCATTTGCACTACTTTTAGCTTTAATTTGCGTTTTGGTTCATTAAGCTTCGTCAATTTGTTCGTGAGTTATGATTTTTTAAGTAAAAACGAGTCGTAACGTGTGTTTGTCAACATATAATTGTTATAAAAAAAATATTTAATAAATGATTTTCAAATGTTCTTTACATTGATTTTTAGTCGAAGGTACAAAGATATTATAATAATTTTTGGGGAATTTTTCAAAGCTATTAACATTATAAAAAACACGTGGGACTCGAAAGTGCGTGGTTGGAGGATTATTGGGGTGAAAAAAACGTTGGAGTGAATAGGGTTAAATATAAGATCCAACTATGAATACCGGCCTACAATCGACGATGGAAGAATAGCTAATGATAAGAAAGCTTTACGGATAACACATTGACAAATATGAGTTAATACGTAATTGGCGATCTATAAATAGAGCTACGATTCGTTGTTCGCTAATTCGAGTTTTTGAAGAGAAAAATAAAATTTTATTGTAAATTTTAAATAAAAAATAAATATAATTAAGTAATATAAAAATGGCATTGGAAACAGAATTACCTAATTGTTAACATTGACTGCCAGACACGAATTAATTCATAGTTGGTGATCTATAAGCATCAGCTATTCGTCGATTCAATTTTTTGTGGAAAAAAATTAAAATTTATTAAATTTCAAATAAATGCTATAAAAACATAATTAAGTAGCATATTGATATTTGACATATAAAAATGATGTCGGGGACAAAGTTACCTTGAACAGTGACAATCAATGTATATATTACATGAATTTATAGGCTTTGCGGCAAAATAAAATATATTACATGAAATTACAATTTATGTATATTTGCAAATTGATGATAACATATACATATAGAATCGATAAATTCGACGTTTACTGTCGAAGAATTATGAAGAAATATACGCCGTTGTGATCAAACAACTCGTCTCATCCTTTTTTTCATTGCTAACACGCGTTAAAATAAAAATGATTTGCGCGACATTTTAGTCATTTTCTCGTTATATAGTCGGCATTGACTGACTTCGATTTCTTGTCATTTTAACGTTGAAAAAGATACGCGAAGTGTCTCGGGAAGTCTCTTTCAACACGTTTTATCCGGTGCGATAAAACGCTATATACAGCTATACAGCTAATGTACACATTTTGTGCATTTCCTGCACCTGTTCCTCCGGCAATTTATCAGTCTCGATCAAGCTTCTCTTTCCACACGGTGTGATCGGTAAACACCGCGTAATATAATTTCGGTTATTTGCCCTTATCAGGCAGCAAACTATCAGGCCGCATAATCATCGATAATTGCGCCCTTATCACGGCACGCAGATAAACGCCGGGCGCAAATAAATTTCGGGAGTTATCGATGTTTATCGCTCAAATAACGTTCATCAACTCTAGTATATCTGGCTGTGTGTTTGGGATTTCCGCGAGTAAAGTATCTCGTATCGCGCATCTCAACGCGTCACGAGCGACATTCGAATCGGCTGATCTATTAGTATATAATCTCTGATTATATTAATTCAAGAAGTCAGGATCTTCTTCGACGAGGAAAATATGTTTTTGACTGTTTGGCCGAATTGCAACGCCTCGATCTCAAACGAAAAGATGTGCGAGCCGCTTCCTTTCGGCTAATAAGTGAAAAGTAAGAAGACCGCTATCGATCAACAGTCCCCCTCCTCCTCCCGTAAATAAACGTGCAGTCGTAACCCAGTTCCACTGACACCGATGCACGTATCTAGGCGAGAAAACCGACACAAGAGATATAGCGTATCTCTTTCTATCCGCCGATTTGCGTTGCATGTGTGACCATGATTTTCAACGTCACTCGTGAAAACACGAAAACATATTTGTCGCAACTGCCGATCAGCTTGTCGACGCATATCCATGTATCTACGTATTACGGCCAAGCCTGTCTAATGACCTTGTTTGTCGCGAGATCGGACGCGTGACTAAATTCTATTGCAAAGTGATACGGAAACAACAATGGACAGAGACACGCGGAATTATTTTGAAACGTGCAATCGACGATTTACGAAAATTAATTGATGTTAATTTAAATTTATTTCAGTTATTTAAATATTCAATCTATTTCCATTTTATTCGCTCTGACTTACTAATTTCTCGAAGTTTATGCAGAAATTTATTTCGCACGCAAATTTATTTTATTAAAAACCTGTCGTTTTAGAAAATAAGTCGGCAGCGTTCTTACATATGTATATCAGATACTGTAATTTCGTGATGTAATTTGCGGCTCAATAAATCACCACAGTTGCCGAGCGGGAGACAAAGCGACTGAAGCGGCTGTGTTTTTTCAGGTGTGTGCCAAAGTCTGCCGAGTTAAATCTCATCAGTGCATCACGCATCCCGGAGTTCAGGCGTATGCTATAACGTACGTTTGCTATACGTAACTTCCCTCGCTCGTTTCCGTAATTAGAACTTACGCAAGACGGCGAAATGCAGTGACGCACGATCTCGTTACGATCGCGCGTCCGTCGAAAATGATTCATAATAAGCTCGCTGCATTGTGCGGACGCGTATATTAAACAGACGTACAGACGCAACACTTCGACGCGACTTAAACAAAAGGCTATTCAATACCTTGACTCTTACGTGTGCCCCGGTCTTTAAGCATTATAATTCTGTTAACAGAATTTTCATAACAAAATTGCATCACCTGCCCGACGCAAATAAGAAAACACAATTGAAAAAAGAAGATTAAAAACAAGCAATAAATGACACTCTAAAATAGCGTTATTAAAAAATAGAGCTTTTATTGTACATCTTATAATTAGACGTGATGTATATTTATTTCTACACTGAGAAAAAAAATTGTTAATCCAAAAAAAATATTTAGTCCGATACGTTCAACTAAACATTTTAGTTAGTTAACTAAACATTATTTGTCCCAACAAAATCAAGAATTAATTAATTCAACTAATGTTTAATTAACTAACTAAAATGTTAGTTGCACGTATCGGACTAAATATTTTCTGGGATTAACAAATTTTTTTCTCAGTGTATACTATATTTTCCTTTGCCATCTTTGTCGTAGATAAAATATTAAACAAAAGTTTAATATCTCGTTCCTTTCAAATCTTACGATAAATTTAAAAAGACCGGAAATCCATACTTGGAAGTTAGATGCGCTTGTTTACACGTGCACTTACGGATGTCAGCGTATTGTGTCATTACGAAACGCATAATGGTTGCGGAATGGCGCGTGAGAGATAACGGAGAGGCGTGCCCGTTTGTGGTTATCGCACTTCTCGTGATAATGAAAGGCAACAACGCTTATTGTTAGCTTCGTGCGGGGAAACAAAACACTCGCGCGATAAACCACGCGTTACAGCACTCCGCGTCCCCCCCCCCTCGCCTCCCATCGAACACGCACTCGTTTTTCGGGGGGAACGCAACTGCTAGGACTGAGATCCGAACATTGAGAGTATATTTACTCATACTCCCCCGCAGCGGCGGAGTATGAGTAAATATACTCTCAAGGTTCGCATCGCAGTCCTAGCAGTTGCGTTCCCCCCGACGAGCAGTGCGTGTTCGAGGGGACGGCGAGGGGGGGGGGGAACGCGGAGTGGCTGTACCGCGTGGTTTATGCGGTCGAGTGTTGGGTTTCCCCGCGCAGCTAACAAGAAGCGTGTGCCTTTTCATTATCACGAGAAGTGCGATCAACCACACACGGGCACGCCTCTCCGTTATACTCTCACGCGCCATTTTCCGCAACCATTATGCGTTCTCGTGATGACACATATACGCTGACATCCGTAAGTTGCCCCGTGAAAAACCAGCGCATCTAACTTCCCACGTAATGGATTTCCGGTCTTTTTCAACGTATCGTAAGATGTGAAAAGGAACGAGATATTAAACTTTTGTTGACGTAGGTATATACGACAACGATGGCAAAGGAACATATGTAACACTGAGAAAAAACATTGTGCAATCCCAGGAATATTGAGTCCGATACGCGAGATAATAAAAAATTTAGTTAGGTAATTACCCCAGTACATGAATTAATAGGTCTCGAGACGTTGGGACAACTAACCGTTTGGTAGTAACTAAAATGTGTAGTTGAAGCATCGGGGAGGAGAGGGGAGTTGAGGGGGGGTGTAGGGGGCGGGCGTGGGGGTAGCTTGTGAGAGGGTCAGGGGGGGGAAGTAGTGATGGGTCAGAGGGCAGGTCAGTTGTGAGAGGTAAGTGTAGGTTTAGTAGCTACTAGTAAGGGGGAGTGGTGAGAGGTAGCTCAGGGCGGAGGAGAGAGGGTAAATATTTTCGGGATTAACAAATTTTTTTTCCTCAGGGTAGAAAATAATACATCAACGTCTACATCTAAGATGTACAATAAAAGCTCTATTTTTAATAACGCTATTTTAGAGTGTCATTTATGCGTGTTTTTTAATCTTCTTTTTTCAATTGTGTTTTCGTATTTGCGTCGGCGACAGGTGATATGCAATTTTGTTATGCAAAAGTCTGTTAACAGAATTATAATGCTTAAAGGACCGGGGCACACGTGAAGGTTCAAGGTATTGAATAGCCTTTGTTGAATTTAGTTCGCAGTCGATGAGTGTTGCGTCTGTACTACTGTTTAATATACGCGTCCGCAACAATGCAGCAGAGCTTATTATGAATCATTTCGACGACGAGCGCGATCGCTAACGCAGATCGTGCGTCACTGCATTCGCCGTCTTGCGTAAGTTCTAATTTACCGGAAACGAGACGAGGGAAGTTACGTATAGCAACCGTACGTTATAGCATACGTCTGAACTCCGGGAGGCGTGCATGCACTGATGAGATTTAACTCGGCAAGACTTTTGGCACACACCTGAAAAAAACACAGCCGCTTCAGTCGCTTTGTCTCCCGCTCGGCAACTGTGGTGATTTATTGAGCCGCAAATTACATCACGAACTTACAGTATCTTCTATACATCGTCAGAACGCTGCCGACTTATTTTCTAACAACGACAGGGTTTTATAAAATAATTTGCGTGCGAAATAAATTTCTGCATAAACTTCGAGAAATTAGTAAGTCAGAGCTGAATAAAATGGAAATAGATTGAATATTAAAATAACTGAATAAATTTAAATTAAACATATTAATTTTCGTAAATGCGTCGAATTGAACGTTCAAATAAATTTCGCGTGTCCTCTGTCCATTGTGGTTTACGTATCACTTTTCATAGAATTTAGTCACGCGTCCGCTCTCGCGACAAACAGGTCATTAGACAGGCTTGGCCGTAATACGTAGTACATGGATATGCGTCGACAACGCTGATCGGCAGTTGCGACAAATATGTTTTCGTGTTTTCACGAGTGACGTTGAAAATCATGGTCACACATGGCAACGCAAATCGCGGCGGATAGAAGAGATACGCTATATCTCTTGTGTCGGTTTTCTCGCCTAGATACGTGCATCGGTGTCAGTGGAACTGGGTTACGACTGCACGTTTATTTACGGGAGGAGGAGGGGGACTGTTGATCGATAGCGGTCTTCTTACTTTTCACTTGTTTAGCCGAAAGGAAGCGGCTCGCACATCTTTTGTTTGAGATCGAGGCGTTCCATTCGGCCAAACAGTCAACACAACATATTTTCCTCGTCGAAGAAGATCCTGACTTCTTGAATTATCTAATCAGAGTTATATACTAATCGATCAGCCGATTCGAATGTCGCTCGTGACGCGTTGAGATGCGCGATACGAGCATACTTTACTCGCGGAAATCCCCAACACACACGCCAGATATACTAGAGTTGATGAACGTTATTTGAGCGATAAACACATCGACAACTCCCGAATTTATTTGCGCCCGGCGTTTATCTGCGTGCCGTGATAAGGCGCGCAATTAGTCGATGATCTATGCGGCCTGATAGTTTGCTGCCTGTAAGGGCAAAATAACCGAACTTATATTTACAGCGGTGTTTACCGATCACACCGTGTGGAAAGAGCAGCTTGATCGAGACTGATACAGAATTGCCGGAGGAACAGGTGCAGGAACATGCACAAAATGTGTACATTAGCTGTATAGCTGTATATAGCGTTTTATCGCACCGCCGAATAAAACGTGTTGAAAGAGACTTCCCGAGACACTTCGCGTATCTTTTTCAACGTTAAAATGACAAGAAATCCGAAGTTCAGTCAATGCCGACTATATAACGAGAAAAAACTGACTAAAATGTCGCGCAAATCATTTTTATTTTAACGCGTGTTAGCAATGAAAAAAAAGGATGAGACGAGTTGTTTGATCACAACGGCGTATATTTCTTCATAATTCTTCGACAGTAAACCCGGTCGAATTCTATCGATTCTATATGTACTATGTTATCATCAATTTGCAAATATACATAAAAATTGTATTTCATGTAATATATTTTATTTTGCCGCAAAGCCTATAAATTCATGTATATACATTGATTGTCACTGTTCAAGGTAACTTTGTCCCCGACATCATTTTTATATGTCAATATCATATGCTACTTAATTATGTTTTTATAGCATTTATTGAAATTAATGAATTTTAATTTTTTTCCACAAAAAATCGAATCGACGAATAGCGATGCATTATAGATCACAAACTATGAATTAATGCGTGTCTGGCAGTCATGTTAACCAAATTAGGTAATTCTGTTCCCCAATGCCATAGTTAGTAATTATATTTATTTTTATTTAAAATTTACAATAAAATTTATTTTTCTCTTCACTCGAATTAGCGAACGTTTTTTTATAGATCCCAATTACGATCCTCATATGTCAATGTTATCAAAGTTTCATGCACTTCACTAGTGGCATCGAGTCCCACACTGTTTTTCACACCAATGTTAATAGCTTTTTGAAAAATAGCTTTGAAAATTCCCAAAAATTATTATAATATCTTTGTACCTTCGACTAAAAATCAATGTAAAGAACATTTGGAAATCATTTATTTAAATATTTTTTACAACAATTATATGTTGACAAACACACGTTACGACTCGTTTTACTTAAAAAATCATAACTCACGAACAAATTGACGAAGCTTAATGAACCAAAACGCAAAATTAAAGCTAAAAGTAGTGCAAATGAGAAAAAAAATATGAGATAATTTAATTAAATAGGAATACTTAATTTCGTCGCCGCAAATTTGGTAATTTTTAAATGGTACAGAAGGACTTTAAGGACTTAAAGAATGCTAGAAAAAGAATTTCTGAATAAGAAAAGGCGAATTTGAAGTGTGACAGATATGTTTTATGTAAAAAAAAATTAATTTTTTTTATATATCGTAGCTCCTCCCCACCTCTTCCACCTGCCTCTGAGCCATAATAGACCTCTGTGGAATGTTAAAGTTTTTTTTTAACGACAAAAATATTTTAAATACGGTTAAATTATACACAAAAATACATTTTTATCGAAAAAAAATGCTAATTTACCTTTCACACAACACTGACGTAATCCTCCAACCATGCACTTTCGTGTCCCCCGAGATTTTGATGTTCCCCGTTTCGAGAGGTAAATGAGCTAGGACTTTGAAATTTTTACCTGAGGTTCCCTGCCACAATAACTTTTT
>NW_027270332.1:0-8156 GCF_030848805.1 Temnothorax longispinosus | reverse complement strand
ACTGGATGGCGTATGCTATGGAAAACCTTGTTACGAGTTGAAAACCAGGCAGCCATGATTGATGAGGTAAAATATGCTAATATGGCGGCGTCTACTGTTGGAGTTCAGTGCTGTTTCGGGTTGTATTAAGAGAGATGTGAGTTAAATATGTCTGTATCGTTGTGGTTTACAAAAAATACGTTTTGAAAATGGTGTCATCCTGTGTTTTTTGTGGCTCTAAACAAGGGACCGAAAGTAGAACACTTCATAAGTAAGTATACAAGTCATAACTCATGTTTATGTCTTATAGGTTATTTCCTTTTTGTCATTCTTTTTTGTATTTTATTTAATTTTTTTCTAAAAATTGATATTGTAAAATAATATTTTTTGTAAAGGTTTCCTTTGAAAGATAAGGAAATTTTGCAATCATGGTTGCAACAGATGGGTCTGGGACCAAACTTTATACCGACAAAGCATTCAAGATTATGTTCGGATCATTTCGAAGAAAAATCTTTTCAAGAAGGTACAAATAAGAATGCCTACGCATTGGAAGTATTCCAATAATATTTGGGGAGTACAAATCAGTTTGTGCTTACTGTCATGCAGTGAAAGGACAGGATAAAAAAAGATCATTCCACAAGTAATAAGAATTATTTATGCAAATAATCACTTATTTTAAATACAAGAAAAATCTGTAATTGTAGTGTTTATCTCGAAATATTTGTATTTGAACTTTAAAATACTTTTTAAACAGATTTCCCTTAAATAATCCCAAATTACTGGAGAAATGGGTAGCGACAATGAAGTTGCAAGATTTCATTCCAAATGAGAAAAGTTTGCTGTGTAGTTACCATTTTGATGAAAAATGTTTACGATCATCAGGTCGTGGTTTAGTTCTTAAAGCAAATGCAGTGCCAACTTTGTTTTCATCTGCAGATAGCGGAGGTATGATAATGTATTATATTTATAAATTGTTTCAGTTGTAATTATTTAGTTTTATTAATATTGCTGTGCATTAAAATAACTTTTTAGTAAAATAAATAAATAAATAAATGCACTTTGTATACAGAAATATATACATTTGTAGGGACATCCATTGCAGGAGAAATGCAAGGAAATATAAGCAATTCATGTGATGTAATAGTATATGATAGTAACGATAATCAATCAATAACACGGCAGCAAGGTACAAAGCGTATTTCGTCAGAATTTTCCACATCTCCTTCTAAAATTCAAAGAAGTAGCAGTCTTTTTACTAGCACATCAATGCATTCAGAGAGAGAAGCTGTGATGGATTGTTCCTCAGGTATACATGATTTAAGTGTATATATAAGAAGTTAATGCAGAAAATCTAGTAATTTAAAGTCTGATAACAAATTTTTCGGAATGTTGACAGTCGAACACTGCGAGGAAAATGTAGCACTTTCTACGAGTTTAGCTGTTGAAGAAGTAAACAGTCCAGTTCGCAGCAGGACACCACAAACACCACGGAGTATTAGGAAACGAATTCTTCACACGAAGCATGATCATCAGTATGAAGCATCTCCAAAGACGATGAGGAAAAAGTATATTCAGCAAAAAAAGAAAACACAAGATTTGATGAAGCAGGCGCACGTTCTGAGACAGCACAAATCACGTTTAAAAAAAAAGATTACTTCATTAAAAGGCATTGTAAGTGAATTACGACAAGCTCGTGCTATTCCAGAATTAGGTTTACAGTGTTTGGATTCTATTGCTAGTACTGACGTTTCCCAGTTTATAAAGAGATTTAATAATAATCAAAGTAAAATAATTAAAGAAAATGACAAAGAAAATAATAAGCCAAAGAAAAGACAATGGAAGTGCCAGCGTAAGAATATTAAGAATAAAGAACCAGGCATATCTAAAGAAAAGTATCCAGCAGCTCTTAGGTCGTTTGCAATGACTCTCCATTTTTATTCTCCCAAAGCGTACGGATTTGTTAGGCAAAAATTTTGCAAGGCTTTGCCACACCCTAGTACCCTTCGTTCTTGGTATTCTACAATCGATGGTGCACCTGGCTTTACTTCCGAAAGTTTTGACGCTTTAAAACAAAAAGTTGCAGCATCAAAAAAGTCTAACAAAAAAAGTTCTGGTAGCTTTTATGTTGGATGAAATATCTATTCAAAAATCATTGCAAAAACTTTCTAATGGAAAAACTTATGGATGTGTGGATTTCGGTACTGAAATGGAACCAAATCAGACTACTCCGTTAGCAAAAGACGCATTGGTTATGATGGTTGTGAGCTTAGATGAGTCGTGGAAAATTCCTTTAGGATATTTTTAATTAATGGAATCAATTCTGCTACAAATTCGGGACTTATCAGAGAAGCTTTAATTCGCCTTCATGAAATTGAAGTAGAAGTTGTTTCCTTAACATTAGATGGTCCACCAGAGCACTTCGCAACAATGCGCGCTCTTGGTGCGTCTTTTGATTTGTTAGATTTGAAACCTTTTTTTTTCGCATCCGTCCACTCAAGAAAAAATTCATGTCATTTTTGACGCTTGTCACATGCTTAAACTTACAAGAAATACATTAGGAGATTTACAAATTTTAAAAGATGCTGAAGGAAACTCTATTGAATGGAGATTTATCAAGGCTCTAGCTCAATTACAGGAAAAAGAAGGATTGAGAGCTGGGAACAAATTGAGAATGGCACATATCCATTATTGGAAGATGAAAAATGAAAGTCGCTTTGGCTGCTCAAACTCTTAGTGACAGTGTTGCAGATTCAATTGAATTTTGTGATAAATACCTACATTTAAAGGAATTCAGAGGATCTGAGGCAACTGTGAGGTTTATTAGGGCATTAATAGAATCTTTGACTTTTTAAATTCACGTAATCCCTTTGCTAAGGGTTTAAAGCTCCTTTGAGAAAATGCAACGAGGAATTTTGGCGACCGTCGATTTTATCAAACGTTGAATATATGCAAGGCATCACGGACGTTGCCGGTACTCCAATAATCCGTACGAAAAGATATGTTGGTTTCACAGGGTTTATTACAGCGATATTATCCATGATAACAATTTTTGACACTTACGTCAAACCTGAAACTTCTCAGCTGAAATATTTATTAACTTACAAATTCAGTCAGGATCATCTAGAACTGTTTTTTTGTGCTATTAGAAGTCGCGGTGGTTGGTGCCCAATCCGAGCGCCAATCAATTTATGTCAGCTTACAAAAGACTTTTAATTCATCATCAGGTTCAAGCCGTCAATGGAAATGTAGAAGCAATGGATTCCACGAGTATTTTAACAGTAACTTCTACGCGTAAAAAAAAAATTGATTTGTATGATCCAACCGTTTTCGACAAAATTGCTAATATCAGAGTAGAAAAAAAATATGATTTAGAGAATTATAACGAAGAGAATGAAACAGAGGAACATTTTTTAAAAGAATTTGATGACTCTATGATCACTGTGCCTGAGCTCTCAACTTTCTCAAAAGCATGTGTAGGTTTCATTGCCGGTTGGGTTGTGAGAAAATTAATAAATAAATCTATTGTCCGATGTGAAACATGCAGAAATGCTCTGCTTCAAGATGATCAACATTTGGCACAATTCGAACAGAACTGTCTTATAGAGGCTAAAACTAACGGAGGTTTATTTTTCCTAGTGAATCTGTTCTTCGGATTTGTGAAACAACGGAAAAGTTATTGAAGCATTCCCTAGATAAACTTAACGGTATGGTTCCTGTCGAACCTAATTTTCCCGCTCTCGTTTGCTCAAAGGTTTTGCATGATCTTGTACAACCGCCTTGTACATTATTTCCACAGTTAAACGAACACATGTTTGATGATGCAGCTAATGATACAAATCACATTTATTTCCTTTCAAAGCAAGTGTGCAAAGTATACTTGAATTTAAGACTCTATGCTGCGACAAAGATAGCGTCTCAAACTGCTGTTGGGACAAAAGTTCGTCATCACCTAACTCGACGAATTATCTGGGAACGTCAGTGATAGCTGGTTTTAGTAATATTATAGCAGAGACTAGTCTTCCTTTCTTTGTACTAACATTGACTAGTCAAAATGAGTATTGTTTTAAACTTTATGCTAGTCTATTAAAGATTATTGTCTGAAAGGCAACCTTAGGATAATATAAAGCATTTCCATATATTCGAGAGATTAACTTATATTTATTATTTGTCTTTTGCATGGAGTGCAATAAAACAAGCATGAATAGCATGAAAGTGTTGCAACAGGTAGCACAATAGCATGGCTTGGCATAATGAACCAAAAAAACTTGAGCTGTAATATAATTTGTTCATTATAGATGAGTTTTTTATTTTCTTCAATTATTTTATACTGTTATTCAGATTCTGAAATTATTGTTCTTTTTTTGTAAGGTTTCACTGATGTAAGATTTTATTTATATTTGTACTGAATTCAGTAAAAAATAAATATAATTTTTATATAAATATAATTTTTAAAACTTAATTGTAATGCCACCACTGGATAAAACCATTCGTTTTCTTCACATAATTATGATTCTTAACATTTTGATCTGCTTGCAGATACTGCAAAATAAAATTTGCACTGAAATATTGATGGAAAACGAGGATTCATTGATCCACCAGTAGGTATATAAATTTTATATACACATTTTTTTAATTTTATATATTACATTACATTTACATTACATTTACAATCAGAATTCCATCTCTAATCAATTTATTTAATCCATAATTGTACATATTTAATATTAATTGCAATTTTTATCTTATGTATTATTAATATCTATTCATTATTTTTTATTTATTACATTCAATATTTTTATATATACTTCTAAGACTTACTTTACAATACATTAATTTATTAGTTACAATACTTATTGTAAAGAATTTGAAAATAAAATAAACCAAACAATTTATTGTTTTTACATTTTTTCCTTCACAAAACGTGTTTTTAGACATTTTTCTGTATATCTTTAATTTAGTTTTACGTATTTTTATATTTTGAGCTCATTTTCAACTTGCTATTTACGTCTCCTATTTAAAATACGATGTTGTATACATGGTAAAATGTATATACAATTCATGTTTTAATCCAAGTGAATACATATTGTACGTGCAGTAAAAAATACTTTTAATAGTAATAATAATTTTCCCATAATAGAGTACTGTAATTTCTACGTTTTAACTATAAAAATCTTCAAATAAGTCTTCATATTATTACTTTTTTACTTTATCCCCATTTGAATTTACCGCCTAAAAGTGCATATTTTACCTCATCAAAGATGGCTGCCGGGTCTTCAATGCGTAACACAATTTATCGTCCTTTTCCATAGCATACGCCATCCAGTGTTATATAGAGATCAGTGCGTTTCGCTCATCGCATGTCGACGGCCCGTTACTATGTCGTTTCTTTGACCCATTGGGCCCCTTTATCTCGCGATACCTCGCGGGAAATGTCCGGTTCGAGATATCGCGACCCGGTGGTCGGATAACGTCGCGGGTGGTACCGCTGTACCTTTTGGGTCCCCCTGAACCCTAATTCATTGTCGCTTCTCGCGGCGGGGTTTGGGTTCGCGATTTTGCGATCCAGTAGCTCAACTGCTCTGGAGTTTGTTTTGTCGCTCTCACGGGACCCGTACGCGCGCCATTCTATCGAAAAACTCGACTGATATATCTCGGGTTCAAATTGTTGGTACCCGCCAACTGATCGCGCCATTGCGCAGGACATCACCCTTCCTTCGTCGTCCTTCGCGCCATGGGATGTGTCTCGGTCCGCCCGTATCGGCCGTTTGTATTATCGCTATCCGGATGATCAGTCAAGTTTATCGCTTTTGATACGCCGTATACATTGTTTTCGGCTCATATGCTCTCTAAATTTCTTCGAGTGAGATTTAACTCAAAAGGAGTTAAAATTCACTCGGGTCGATAGTCACAATACTGCCGCGCGAAATGGAGTGACATTGCACTTTTTATAAGGGTGAATATTGACTCCAACCGTAAAGTGATTGTTTCACTCGTTTGGAGTAAATGTTTAACTCCATTATAGATAAAATAATTTACTCAATCAGAGTGAATTTTTCACCTTTTCTTAAAGTGAAGCTTTCACTCTATTGTTACGAGTGAACAATCACTACAGTTGAAGTCAAATATTTATTCTTAGGGCCGGTTTCACCAACTCCAGTTAATTTAACCGGTCGATTCCATTGAAATTGATCAATCGCATTTGTTAATTTTGCTTTAACGACAAATGCGATTGATTAATCCCAATGGAATAATCGGTTGGTTATATAAATCAACTGGAGATGGTAAAACTATGTGAGAGGTATATATTAAAGAAATAGGTTAGACAAATAATTGCACAAGTTAAGAAAAAAACATTATATATATTGAATTATTTATATATAAAGTATATAATGTATTTATTAAAACAAACACAAAAGTACTAAATATAATATTAATAATAAAGAAAAAAACTTTTATATAAGATATTTAAAAAGAAAAATAAAATACTATCTTACTAATTCGCTTGTAATCCTTAAAACGTGGATACATTTGTAAAATATTATAATACAATCAGTGTTAGCTTTTCATTAGTACTTTTGTAAACCCTTAATGTATTTCATTTACTTACTCATGTAATGCAACGCTGGTGTTTAACGATAAATTTTTAAGTGTCACATCAAATGCTCTACAACACGCTTTTGGTTCTACTAAATGTAGCACACAACCAGTGATAAAATCATAAAAAATTAGCCAAATCTGCAGAGAACTGTATGTCAAAACAATAGTGTAATTTTAAGAGAATATCGAAAGCTTGTAAGCCATTGTTGCCAATTTCGATCAGATGATCATCTGCCTTTATGTAAAAAATTCCTTTTCTTTCTTTTGTAGTCATACTACATATTAAATAAGGTTGCACGTTCCTTTTATTAGCCTTATCAACTTGTGAGCACTCATTTAAAAATAAATTATCTTGTGCCTAAAGTGCAAATATATATTAATTAAACCTCAATGATTATTGAATGAAAATAGCTTAATGAGTGAAATAATATACTTTCGATTAGATACTTACATTCTTAAAAATTAGTAAACTGTTATGCGGGATTGTTATTTTAGCACATACATTTGAATATCCCACTGAGATACATTGGCTGTCCTTGTTTTTTACTTGTGCTGTCTTTTTGTCCTAAAAATATACATATGTGTGCAATAACTTCTGTTGCAATAAAATATATTAAAATATACGTACACATACACGCACCACACACACACACACGCACGCAACACATATACACACAAATATACTTACATTTCTTTTTCGTTTGGTGTAATTAGGAGATGGCAGTAGATGCGGTAGCAAATCAAAGCTTTCAAATTATCTATAAAAAAAGTTTATTAAGATATGTATTCAGACAAAGTATTCTGTAAATTTTTTAATTTATTTTATTACCTTCAATGTCATTCACCGAATGCAGTAAATTTGGTGCGTTTAAGGAAGAATACTGCAAAATTCTCGGTACATAGAAGCTTACAAATTTTGCCAAAAATGTATCATTATCTGGAAATTCGGCTATGAATTCTCTCTGGATCTGTAATAATAAAATAAATTGTACTAAGGCTCCGGTCAACGTGACGCTACAAATGCTTTGGAGCGTTCTTCTTCTCTTTCTTTCTTCATTGAAAGAAAAGAGAAGAGGAATGCTTCGAAGCATTTGTAGCGTCACGTTGACCGTAGCCTAAATCTTACCTTTTAGAATATTGACAGCATCTTCTGAGATACCATTGCTCAATAAAAACTGTGACAAATCTTCCTTGCTATTGAGAATTTCCTAACAAAAATTTCATTATTTAAATAGAAGCGATATATAACTGCAACCAAGATTTTATGTCGCGTAATGACGTTTAATAAATAAACTGAATATACGTAAATTCTTATACACGGCGCGCCCGCTCCCGTTATGAAAAAGGCGTGAAAGGCACGTCCGCGGGAGGTTATGGAGCGCCGCCGAATCCGCAACTTTGCGCGCCGCGTAGGGTTGTTCCGCCGCATCTCCTGATATTTAATCGCGTGTCCCCCTCGCCATAGGGGAAATGGTCGAAGAAAATTACCGTTTGTTTCTCCTTATCGCGCCGCTTTTCGTGTGGGCCGGCCTTTAAGCCTTACTGACTCGTAAGCTAAAGTACGGTTGACCTTGCGACGG
>NW_027270331.1:0-8170 GCF_030848805.1 Temnothorax longispinosus | reverse complement strand
CCGAGTCGAAATTTTGACCCTTCATTAAACCTTTAATTCTAAAATTTAGTAGGAGCTAAGATGTAAAGATAGGCTCAATTATAATGATATAATTTGCTCCTACTTTGACCCTAACGCTGTCTCAAATTTCCCTTTTCACTGTTTTTAGCGTTAAAATAGGTTGATTTATATAGGAGCTAAAGCTAGCAAAATAGGTTTAATTATAAACCTCTATTGACCCTTCATCTGCTATCTAGAATATACGTTCCCCCCACACTGAAAAAAAAGTAGTTAGATCCAAGAAAATATTTTTTCACATAGTACCAATGGTCTTATTTACTTAATATAATCACATATTTATTTAGAATTAGATATCTTTACTTAAATTAAGTAAAGATATTTAATTCTAAATAAATATGTGATTATATTAAGTAAATAAGGCCATTGGTACTATGTGAAAAAATATTTTCTTGGATCTAACTATTTTTTTCCAGTGCAGGGATGAGTGTAACACATTATTTTCAACGCCAAATTTATATAGAAATTCTGAAAAATTATATGAAAAGTTCTGAAAAAAATTTTATAGTCCTGGTGAAAATTTTTCTCAGAATTTTTCATATAATTTTTCAGAATATATAATATATCTATATTTTCGGAACTGCTGTATAATTTTATATTTTTTTCAGATTTTTAAATATAAATCTTAGATTATAAATCAGAAGTCAAATATTTCATGCGATTAGAATTTATTAGAAAGAATCAGGGGCTCGTTATGTAATGATTTACAATTTAATAATAATAGTAAAAGAACTTGTAACTACTTTTACAATTGCGTTGTATAATATCTAGTAACTTACAAATTAATAGCACAAAAAGAAATGACAAAAACACAAAAATATGTAACACATAACAAAACACAAGAATGTTGTAAATTAGAATTATTCAGAATATTATAAATTAGTTAAAGAATACTGATGACACGAATCTGAAAAATAGAAATATTTTAGTTATATATTTATTGACGTTTTTAATTTATTTTCGTTCATGAAATTGTTTTTTTTACCGTTTGTAGAGAGAATTGTCTCATTATTAAGTTGTATTATTGCGTTATTATTTTCTATAGGTTCATGAATATTATTATTATTTAATGATGGTACATCTTGCTTAGTTTTTTTTAACTTTTTAATTTTTCTTTCTGATTGATTTCTGATTGATTTCTGATTTGTCTTTCGATATTTTCTTTTATTTGACGCCATTTTATTAATGAAATCAATTAATTCCTTTTTCGTAACAACAAATTGTACGTTTATCCATTCTACAAAACATATTTATTAAAATATTTATTTTTTTATTTATTATTTTTTAATATATTAATTTTATTATTTAAAATATTTTTATTATATATTTATGTTTCCCTTATATATTACAATTTGTATTTATCCCTTCCAAACCCTTAACGAAGGGTTAATTAAATGTATAAATATTTACCATATAATCCTTTAAATAACATATGATCAATTGGAGGTCTCTTTGTCCTTTTACCGGTAGCCGAATAATTTGCAATGCTTGAACCGTATATGTCTAATATTACTTCGCGCACTATAATTTTCCAATTTTTGTCTAATTGTGCCTTCATTTCTAAAAATGTTTTTTGTCTTTTTGTGATATAGAATCCTGAATTGGGTGATATTTCTTCCTAAAAATGAAAAAGTTACAAAACAACTGTATTAATAGATATGTATTATTTATTACATTTCATATTCTTACTTTGTCTGCAGCCGCTTCAAAATAATGTTTCGGTAACTGCAAAAATAAAATAAAATAATTTTTTAATTTGTTATTATTATTTATTTATTATTTGTTGTTATTATTGTATTATTTGTTGTTATTATTGTATTATTATATTTATATACATTGCTACATTTTTCTATTTCTTATTTTTATGGTTTTTAACTGTTTACAATTGTTGATCATCTATCTTAACCCTTAAATGCCACATCTCTCAAGAATCTCGTAAATGACATGAGGGGTCTAAAAGACTCCAGCATGAAAAATGTCTCCTTACTCATTGATTTTTTGATCTTTAGTTATGAAAAATTTTTTTAATGTTGTTCAAGGCTTAGAAAAGAGAATAAAATGCTTATATTGTTAAAGTTTCAATTTCAACATAGTATAAAAAATTAAGTAAACTGAGTACTGCTAAGTGTACAAACGGATAGGTCAATCACTCAATGAGAGCATGAGCTCCATTTTTGGCAAGAACATTTAAAAATATATCATTGTAAAGGGTTTGGGGTCCGTCCCACGGGGCATTTAAGGGTTAAGATAAAATATTTTTAGAAATCTTTATAAACATTACTTGAAATATTTCTTCTGATTCAATGTCCATTTTTTTGCTACTTTCATATGCCTTTTTCATCATAATTAACAATTGTTCTTGAAAATAAATATCTCTTTTAGTAACTGTAAGTAAAAAATAAAAATTTGTAATTAATGCAAATAATTAAAATTTGTGACATTTATAAACAGTTACTTATTAGGTCATTTGGAATTCTTGAAAATATTCCAATTCCAATATCTTCATTTCCTTCCCCATTTTCGCTTGAAGCTTCTGAATTGCAACTGGATTCAGTTGTTGCAACTGGATCATTAGAATGGCTTGTTGATGGTAATGTACAAAGAGATGATGGTGGTGGTGTATTGGTGTAATTATTTCCATCATGTAGTGCAGTCGAGGGATTGTATTTAGCCAATATATTGGCTGTAGATAAAATATGTGACTCATTTGCAATTGATGATGGTGGCGGAGTATTGGTATAATTATTTCCATCATGTAATGAAGTCGAGGGATTGTAGTTGTATTTAGCAAATATATTGGCTCTAGATAAAATATGTGACTCATTTGCAATTGATGTTGGTGGTGGAGTATTGGTATAATTATTTCCATCATGTAGTGCAGTCGAAAGATTAGATGATGGTGGTGGTATATTAGTATAATTATTTCCATCATGTAGTGCAGTCGAAAGATTAGATGGTAGTGGTGGTATATTGGTATAATTATTTCCATCATGTAGTGCAGTCGAGGGATTAGATGATGGTGGTGGTGTATTGGTATAATTATTTCCATCGTGTAATGAAGTCGAGGGATTGTATTTAGCCAATATATTGGCTCTAGATAAAATATGTGACTCATTTGCAATTGATGATGGTGGCGGAGTATTGGTATAATTATTTCCATCATATAGTGCAGTCGAAAGATTAGATGATGGTGGTGGTATATTGGTATAATTATTTCCATCATGTAGTGCAGTCGAAAGATTAGATGGTGGTGGTGGTATATTGGTATAATTATTTCCATCATGTAGTGCAGTCGAGGGATTAGATGATGGTGGTGGTGTATTGGTATAATTATTTCCATCGTGTAATGAAGTCGAGGGATTGTATTTAGCCAATATATTGGCTCTAGATAAAATATGTGACTCATTTGCAATTGATGATGGTGGTGGAGTATTGGTATAATTATTTCCATCATGTAGTGCAGTCGAGGGATTAGATGATGGTGGTGGTGTATTGGTATAATTATTTCCATCATGTAATGAAGTCGAGGGATTGTAGTTATATTTAGCCAATATATTGGCTCTAGATAAAATATGTGACTCATTTGCAATTTTTTCTTCTGTTTGTTTTTTCGTAGACTTTCTTATATTTTCTGTTATTTTTCTTGATTGTTTTCCTTTATCGCGTTCGTTTATTACATCAGCAGAAAAAATTTTTGTAGAAGTATCATGGATGACACCATTAGTTGATATTATTAACTTATGCAATTCATTTTCATTATCTGTAATAAAAATAATTTAATTAATTAATTAATTAATCGCAAAGAATTCGTTAAGAGTTCGTTAAGGGTTCGGTTTTATTTATATCTATTTAAACTTATTTTATTTATTTTATTTTATTTTATTTTTATTTATATTTATTTATATTTATTTATATGAACCAAAGAATTTTTATTATTTGAAGCATTTTTTAAGATCTTAAAAATGCTGTTACATGGAAGCGTCGAGCGTCGTGCGTCAAGCGTCAAAGGCGCGCGCAACACCTTTCCGCAGATGTGCAGAAAACGTACAAAATTAATATGAATATTATAAATATAAATATAATATAATATAATATAATATAATAATATAATATAATATAATATAATATAATATTATAATATTATATTATAAATATAATAACTTACCGCTTATAGCAAGGATTTTTGCCAGAGCCTTTGTTTCTTTTTGCGTTTTAAAATCTTTCCATGTTAATTTGACAATTTTGTTTATATGTCTGTCTTTCTTGGGTATCACTGATAACTTGACTACATCTTTTTGCTCGCTTTGAAGCCACCAAATTAATGCAAATTTTTTTACTTGAGGCATAGCTCTTATATAAATAACTTCTTTATTTTATATTTCAAGATGTCATTTAAAATAAATGAATGATGCATAGCATACATTTACGACAAATTCAAAGCTGTTTCAAGTCTGAAGTTACTGCGAATATTTCATGTCATATGTATATATAGCTGAACTCGTGTACACTCGTTGTACTTGAAATAAAATAGATATATATTTAAAGTTTGGCAAAAGTGTCTGTATTTAAAATATAATTAATTGTAAATATTTAAATATATAATATGTCGTACAAATCTCTTAAAGAAGTATGCAAAAAACAGCAAAATACTCGATTAAAAGCTTTTCTAGAAAATAGAAATGCGAGTATGTCACCCGTTCAAGACACTCAGATAATGTCAAATAACTTAAGGTAATTTTTATCATTACTTTTGACAAATAATTAGTTACAATTACGCGCGTTACTCATTTAAAAAAAAAGTAACTTGTTAGTTGATTCGTTACGTAACGTTCAGTAAAGATACGAGTTACTTCTTTTCAATAAGTAATGGTAAGTATCCGGGAAAAAAAGATTATATATCTATGTATACATATAAATATATATGATTATATATGAATTTTGTCTCTATATGATCATATATAATTATATATGAACATATATAATGATATTATATAATCATATAGGGTTATATATACTTCCATATAAATCTTATATGGATCCATATATAATTTCATATATAAGCATATATGATCTATTGTTCACATCTAGTTATATTTGGAATTATATATGTCCATATATATAATCATATATATTTATATATAATTATATATAATTATATATAATTTTTTTTCCCGGGTATTTACATAAATATATTTATATATATATTGTCGATTATGAAAATGAAAGGAGCATTTATCGTGATAACAGCAGCTGCAAATCTCAAATCTATTACGAATCTACTGATGAAGAAATTGGTACAATTTCCAGAGAAAGTGATTATTCGGACGTTCCTAACAATATATTTAATGTTGAAGACAGAAATATTAATAATAGTGACCAAAATGATGATCAAGATGATAACCAAAATGATGGCCAAGATGATAATCAAAATGATGACCAAGATGATGACCAAAATGACGACCAAGGCGATAACCAAAATGATGACCAAAATGAAGATGAAAATGATAATGAAGATGAAAATAACGATCAAAATTATGACCAAAATGAACCGTTATACCATGGTGCTGAAATAACTGTTGGGGATAGTATGATGTTAATTTTATCTCTTCTTTTACATCATAATCTTACAATGTCATGCATTGCTGACATTATTACTGTTTTAGAATTTCATTGTATATCTCGAAATTTAAAAAAAAATAGTTTATATAAATTTAAAAAATTTTTTCGTATAAATAAAACTAATATGATTAAACATTATTATTGTATGATCTGTAATCGAGAAGTAAGATTCATGCAAGATATTTGTCCATTATGTCGCCAAGCAAACAATTCTTATTTTATCGAACTATCTTGCAAAAATCAATTAAGAGAAATGTATGCAAGACCTTCATTTTATGATAAATTGCAAAGTCGATTTCAAAGACCATTACAATTACAAAGAAAAATAACAGATATTTACGATGGACAACTTTATCAAGAATGGATAAACAACGGTTTTCTTCGTAATCCTAATAATATTTCTTTCACGTGGTATACTGACGGCATACCAGTTTTTAAATCATCAAAAATAAGCATTTGGCCATTATATCTTACTATTAATGAATTACCTTTTGAAGATAGAAAGAAAAGAGAAAATACTTTACTTGTCGGTTACTGGTACAATGATAAAAAACCCCCAATGAATACATTTTTATATAAATTTATGAAAGCATTACAAGAAATCGCTGAAGGTATTGAAATCAATTTACCTAACAATAATCATATTATTGTAAAAGGTATATTATTAATCGGAACTTGCGATCTTCCTGCAAAATGTGAATGTTTAAATTTTATTCAGTTTAATGGTGATTATGGTTGTCATTCGTGCTTATGTAAAGGTGAAAATATCGAAATTGCTCCACGTAGTTACGTGCATATTTATCCATTTGAAAATGAATTAAGTTTAAGAACGTCTCAACAATCTATTGAATTTGCCATTAGAGCATCAGACAAACCTTTTATGGGAGTGAAAGGTCATACAGTTTTATCAAAAATAATGCCAGATTTTATTACTGGAATGGCTATTGATCGCATGCATTGTGTCGATGGCGGTGTGGTAAAAAAAATTATGACATTACTTTTTGATCAAAAATATTCACATACTTCTTTTTCTTTGTTTCCAGTTATTGACATCATAAATAGACGATTAATCAGTATAAAACCTCCGAAATTTGTTCATCGTATGCCACGTACAGTTGCAGATTTAGTGCACTGGAAGGCATCAGAATTAAAATGTTTTTTCTTTTATTATTCTATTCCTATTTTTGAAGGGGTAATGCGTGCAGATTATTTTGAACATTATTTACGATTAGTTACAGCTATAACTATTTTAAGTTCTGATGAAATCACAAATTCTATGATACAAATATCTCAAGATTTATTATGTCGATTTGTTCATGAATTTCAAGATTTGTACGGAATTCAATTTTGTTCTATAAACATTCATTTATTATTACATTTAGGAGATTGTGTAAAAAAGTTAGGGCCTTTATGGGCTTACACATGCTATGAGTATGAAAATCTAAATGGCCAATTATTGAAATTAATAAACGGTACACGTCACATTGATACACAATTGGCTAGTTCTCAAGATCAGTTTATTAAAATGATTAGAATAATAGAATTATTACCAAATAATGATATTCGAAATTTTTGTTTAAAGAAAAAAAAGCAAGTTAAGATTATACAAGAAATATATCCGCATTGTTACAGTGTTGGAATTTATAAATTACAACAAATTACAGATATTATTACAACTGCATTAAACAATAGTAAAATACCGTACAATAATACTGTAATATATCAATATTTTAGGCTTTTATATCATAACAAACTTTATGTATCTAAAATGTATAATCGAAGTTTGCAAACTGAATCATCTGTTGTACAATATTTTCAGAATAATGAAGAAAGATTAGGTATTATTCATTGTTTTATTAAACTTTCAAATTGTAATCAACCTTTTTGTAATTGCTGTCATCAACATTATGCGGTTATTTGTGAAATTCTTAAACATGATATATTTGTCACTACGGGTTATCAATTTGAGTATTCTACTGCACAATTTTTGTATAAATGTTATGTAACAAATAATTTCTATGTTATTCCTGTTAATGCTCTTATAACACCTTGTGTTTATGTAAATTTTGATAATTTAACATATGTTGTTTTACCAATTAATAAAAAGGAACTTGAATAAAATTATTCGTTACTTCTCTTTTAATTGTCGATTTAATTTTATTTAGCATTTGTATGACATATATTTTTGCCTCGGGGTATAGCGTTAAAATTAAATCTGTAGAATTAAAAGTTTAAAAGAGGAGTTAATAAGTATAATATCATTAAAATAGGTTTTATTAGCTGTGGAATATCTCAGTGTCAAAGCAGCATTAAAATTTTGGGAGCATTGTAGCTTCAAAGTAGTATTAAAATAAAATGTATAGAATTAGAGGTTTAAAAAAGAAGTTAATAAGTGTAATATTATCAAAGTAGGTTTTCTTTAGGTTATAGAGTATCTAAGTAGGTGCAAACTATCCTTAAGAATGTCAAAGTAGTATCAAAATTTCGACTCGGG